>NC_068367.1:53107852-53308815 GCF_020536995.1 Dreissena polymorpha
CCTGTGCCATCGAAGCAAATTACGCTATGGACAGAAGATGCGATGTCGCATAAGAATTATTTGAGTAGTTCGATTAGGAGCAAAGACCTGAATTTTGAAGTATACCGAAACGTGTTCTTATATTATGAATGCATATATATAAAAGTCTGCCTTGTCATAGTTGCGCATCTTTACAAGTGCACGGGTCAAATATGTCAATAAATCTATGCCCAACGGCAAAACTTTAGTAGTAAAGATGAGGTTTATGAAATCATGATATGAACAGTTACGTCTATCATTACCCATTACTCTAAGGCAATAAAGTGGCGCGCGCCTGTCAAAAATTTACTGGCTGCACGTGCGTAAAGTGACAAAATACCAAATAGTCGAAATAGTAATCATATGATGCCTAAGGCGGTACACAAGTCATATTAAGTAAATGGCTTGTCAGATGTCAAACTGTCATGTACTTATCCGAAGTATGTTTTGAGGTATTGACTTATATTTTTCGTTGTAAAGAATTTATTTTTTTGAAAAAGATATCACAGTAAGTTGTCATGACGATATTTAACAATAACTAAGGGGATATTTATAAATGTTTGCCATGATTTTGAACAACTTATACTTGTATCACCACGACGCAGATAAAAATATCGAGATTTGAAGACAACGCCGAAGAAGAGAGACTTCGCGAGACAACGCCTTCCACAACGAATAGAAGAAAACAAACAACATGATTAGGATGGAACATCACGGCGTTTACTCTCAAAGTGAATACCTGGTTCTATCGCTAAAAGAAGACCCAACGCCAGAAGTTTTCTAAGGACAACAAGTGACACAACACTGGACACAATACTTGTAACGTTAACACTATAGAGTAGATGCAGCCGTTCAACTGTTTGACGTGCGTAGATATCGCATTTGGAATGATACTTCCGAGGCCTAAGACATCAAGGAGAACACTGCTATAGTTAATACCTCGTGAGCATTATGGCCAATAGAAGATCTTAATGTCCCGAGAGAAACGAAGACGCTGGGACCATCAACAAACGTACAAACGACAACGAAAACAACAACGACGATGAATACAACGGAAACGACAATCGACGACGCAAGTTAAACATCGGAAAGCAGAGCTGAATCAAAAAAACGCATTCCAATCGCCACGGACGAACCTACAATCGGCTTATCTTCATGACGGCGGCAATGACTTCAATGAAACATCGTATTCGCCGCGAGCTACAACTTCAAGACAACATGGACGACACCAGATGTACAGATGGCCAACGATCAACAGATGATGTTCTACACAACATTTTGATTGACATTTAAATTGTATAACAATTACTAATGTTATTTATTTCAGCAGAGACGCTTGTCAAGGAAATCTTATTGTTATCCGCATATTCTCCATCATTTGTGTGTGTTTATATGAATCTAGTTTCTTTCTTCATTAAATTAGTAATTTAATAGTAAAAATTTTAAAAGATTTTTTTAATATCATAAAATATTAAAAAAAATAAAATAAAGGGGAAGCTGTGTAATGTAACGGGTTATAATGGGTATATTTCAGTAAAATGTATATGCAATGTATTTTATTATTATGAGTTTATTATATGAAAGGATAATAGATATATTTCAGTAATATGTAACGAACAGAAAAATATAAGAATCGTGACTCGCAAAATGCATATAAACAATTAGTAGGTACATTAAGCGGGAAAAAGCGACATTCCGATGCGTAAAAATATAAGAATCGTGACTCGCAAAATGCATATAAACAATTAGTAGGTACATTAAGCGGGAAGAAGCGACATTCCGATGCGTTTTCCAGGTGTGAATACAAATTGTAGATGTCAAATTGAATGGAGACCCGCGAGTACAGAGGCGTAAAAGTCCGGTATGCACACGTTTGACGCCCATTACTTGATGACAGGCGTGGGTCACGAATTAGGCGAGTACGTAACGAAATTGGTATAAAAGCGGAGTAATTTTAACGGATAGGAGCTAGTTTGACAATCGAGTAGAGTAACCACGCTTTCTTGACGTGGCGGCCAATAGGCCGCCTCGCTGTAAAATTGTACTTCATGAACATTAGAAGCGTTTTGTTAGAAATTATTTAACAGAAATAAATCTCGATGAAAACAGAAATGAACTTTAGTTGTTACTGTGTGGTCACAATGTGTAATTACGTGACATGAATGTCATTTGTAAACTGCATGTGTGCAAGTCAACCAAGGCATGGTCATTGAACATAAACCGAACTTAGGCAACTCCTTTCCAAACTTATTTAAAGCGTAATAACAAATATACATGAGGTTCCTATCATAGATTACGTTTTAAGTCATTAGTTTGTGCATTGTATTTAAAAGAAAGGTATGAGTGTATGCTTAAGTACATTTAAACACGTTTGTTTTATCGTCTCATGTTATTTTTTTCATCTGAACTCAATCGAGAAATTTCCTATAATAAAACAAAACTTTCCATTGGAAAGACAAGTTAAAACAAAAAATGTAATGGAAGAAATTGAGATTGCAGTTACTGCAAAGCCAATCGAAATAATGTAACATTCTGCCTCTCGAAACGGTCATTTTCATCGGCAGCTGTAATACTATTGCCAGACTAATGTCATAATGTATCGGCATTAATCAGAATTCAATGTGGTCATAAAACCTCCGCAATGTTTGGAAACCGTCAGTGGCAATTCAAATCATTCACGTTCGCATTTCAGCAAGTACAGGATAAAGTGTCTACCTCAACACAAAGCTGCTAATAAGATGAGTAACGAACATTTTTATTACCAAAACCTGCATTTTTACGTATTGGTATCAACTATTATAGCAAAACGAAAAAGTGTTTGTAAATACGTAATCGCACGCCTGACATTTTAAGGTTAAGAAACTTTCCATTTAGATGCGTTAAATAAGATGTTATAGCGAGTCCTTTCATCTGATTTTAACTTTACGGAACATGTCCCAGCAATGTCCCGTTCTCATGTGAATGAATAATGCGCAGCTCACGTTTCATAATGCGTCTTAAAAAGGGACTCATCACTAGATATAATAATGTGTTTTTAAGATATCACAAATGTACTTGTTTTTTTTTTTTATATAAAACAACCTTATGTTGTACGTTGGCCGGTCTAATAATAGATTAATTGTAATTTCATACAATAATGCGTAATGCTATAAACAAGTGTGAGGCCAATTGTTGTGTAAATATTACTGATTATATTATTCTCATATTATTATATTATTCTACCTGAGTACACATTCTGAATTACGTAGTCATGTGGTAGCAATTTTGCAATCGTACAATAATATTATAATGTTTGCTAACCTCAAATCGACCTCTTTATAAAAGCGTTCATTTAAGAAAAACATTAGCTGTTTTAAATATTATGTATTTTAAACTGTGTCAGATATAAAAGCGTCTTTAAGTTTTACATGTTTGCAGCCAAAGGGCATATGTTTACCTCAAGTTATAATGCAAATACAATATTATTAGATGAATCACAATCCAAAACCTTTGGCATTTTGCGTTAAATTTCGGGTAGGTAGAAGCGGTTGTATTCAAATGAAACGCCCATTATTGACTTTGATATGAATGGTTAATTGATTCTCTTTGCTTTAGATCCCTTCTGCGGCCGTTTCAACCCTCATGAACCGTGCCGTTTTGATCAGCATAAACATTCTTATGGCAGAGTTATTTGTTTTTGAAATATAGTTAAATCGTAATGAAAGTTCGTTTATCTTTAATGCGGACCGCTTTTTACGTTCATACATTGTTGAATACGGGTATGTATATAAAACAAATCATTATATCGGTATAGTTCCAGCACAGTAATGCGATGCATATTTCGGATATGATTCACGTACTCGAAGCCTACGTTAAATTCTATTTCGACAACGTTATTGGTTCGTCGATAAAATGAGATGTAGCTTCGCGCATGCAGTCAGTGGCAAAGCGTAATGGCGGCGGTCTGATTAGCGAAGTTTATAGTGCAGATTATTCTTTGGATTTATTTCTTAAAATCGCGTGTTCGATGTGTCCTTTTGTGGCCATCGGCACGAAAACTCTTCCAGTGTCATTTTTAGACCTGGGGTTTATGTTGACAGTGTCAGTTGTCTTTTGTCCGACGATTTGTTTTATTCTGAAAACACGTGTTTTTTCAAAATGGCGGACGTTACGCCAAGTACAAAAAAGACATCGACAAAAGAAACAACAAGCGGTACAACCACTACTACTAGTGGTAATACTTCGGTAAAACTGACACAGAATAAGCAGACTGCGACAGCGTCGGCTTCTAGTAAGTCGGCGAAGGACAAATCTGTGTCCGACGCTGATTTACAGTCAAATATTCTGGAGGCATTGTCGGACATAAAACAGCAACAGTTAGCCACCGATGTCAAGTTGACGGAACTTGTTACACGCGTTTCGGCTTTAGAAGAGATGCCAGTAGATTATTACTATGAGGAATATATGGAGGAAGGGGAATTGGCAGAAGGAGAGTTTCCTAATTGTAAAGCATAACACACAGTAAATGCATCCTTTTCTCATAAACGAGATCTCGAGAGTTCTCGTTTCAGTCAAATGAATAAGCGTTTGAAAGGGCAGGTGTTTTTGGGCCCTGCTATTCAAGAAACACTAGCTTCAAACATAAATGATGTGTTTATAAACGGGCTTAAAGAGGACAAATATTCAAACATGATTAAAGATGAGGCACTTCCTCGCCCTGAAAATTGTGAAGCATTACAAACAGTAAAGTGTTACAAGATTGTTTGGGATTTCCTTCAAACAAATACAAAGTTTTTAGACAAAAAGTTACAGAACACTGAAACTTCAATCATCAAAGCAGCAATTTTAGTTGCGCAAGCAGTGGATTCAATGGCAAACGCTGAACTGCAAATTAAAGAACTGGGCATAGATATTAGCAAACCTTTGGAAAATTGCCAAGATGCTCTCTCGCTTTTGGGACATGCGAACAAACAAATTAACATGACAAGGAGGGAAGCTTTAAGGCCTGAAATGAAGAGACCTTACTCTTTTTTGTGTTCATCTACACAGCCATAAAATGAGAAGCTATTTGGTGATATCGAGAAATCGGCCAGAGAAATAATTTCTCAAAACATTGGAAATGAGCTCCAATATGACTCCCGTCCAGCGAGAGGATAACCAATGTTTCGCGTGGCCGTTGTTCCTCTATTCATCATCAGCCTCATCGGCCTTCGGGAAAACTGGATCGCAAATTCATGATCCAAAAAAATGGAGGAGGAGGGGCCAGGGTCCTCCTCATCAACCCGTCATGAAACAATAAATGTTTCAGAGGTAAAAATAATTTCATGTACAGAAGTTGTAGGAGGCCGTTTGAAAGATTTTTCCTCGGCATGGAAAAGTATTACTCAAGATCCAAAAATACTTGATATAGTAGAAAATTGTCATTCTGATTTCTCTGAATTGCCTCCTCCACAAGAAAAATTTACTCAGCATACATTTAATCATAAAGAGGAATTTTTTATTGATATTGAAATCAATAAATTACTACAACTGAAGGTCATAATTGAAGTTGATTATCACCCTCGACAATTCTTGCCCCCTATATTTTTACGGGCAAAAAGAAAACCAGTATCGCATGATACTTAATTTGAAAAAAATTAAATGCATATTTTCCATATAAACATTTTAAACTGGAAAATTTTGAAAATGCACTTAATTTGGTTTCTAATGACATGTATTTTGTATCTATTGATATTAATAATGCATATTATAGCATTCCTATAGCTGAAGAAAAAAGCAAATGCAAATGCATGTGTTTATAGTCTGATTACTATATACATATTCAATCGACTTTGACATTTGCCCCCCGATCACTGGGATATCAGTCGTCCGTTTACATTCGGCGCAGTTTGCAGCCACGGAACATTGACTTTTATCCCTCACAGGTACCCATTTATACACCTGGGTAGAGAGGAGCAGATGTGGGATAAATTTCTTGCTCAAGGAAATTCCAGTGGTCAGGGCGGGATTCGAACCCGGGACCTCTCGATCCCTACACCAGCGTCCTACCATTAGACCACCGCTCCCAAGAACAACAGCTTTATTTTCGTTTCATGTGGCGGGGAAAAATCTTTCAATATGTCTGTATGCCTAATGGTGTGTCGCCAGGACATATAGTTTATACCAAGCTCATGAAACTTGTGTATGCTAAATTAAGAACAGATGAGCATTTGAGTACAGGTTACATTGATGACAGTTTACTTGGAGGCACATCAAAAGAAAAATGTTCTGTAAAAATACAAGAAACTTCTACTCTCATGACTACCCTGGGTTTCTTGCTAAATAGGGACAAAAGTGTTTTTATCCCAACCCAAATCTTTACATATCTTGGAAATGTTATTGACTCGCAGAAGAAGTTTATTTACCTGATGAGAAAAGGCAAATGATAATATTTGAATGTTCTAAACTGTACACATGTGAAACTGCTACTATTCGCACGATAGCTCATGTCATAGGTTTGATTGTGTCAAGTTTTTCTGCTGTGGATCTAAGAAAATTGCATTATCGTCAGTTAGAAAAAGGAAAATCTCTGGCATTAAAAGTATGCAAAGGCAAGTTCGATTCAATCATGAATATTTCTCCTCCTATGAAATCAGACTTACAATGGTGGATAAATAATATTCATTCTCAAGTCAGGCAAATTCGCAGAGAAAACCCTTATGTAATTATTCACACTGATAGGAGTAGGTCTGGCTTGGGTGCAAAATTGGGTACCGAAAAGATCGGTGGCCATTGGTTAGAAATAGAAGAGTATTATATTAATGCTTTAGAAAAGTTAGCAGTTCTATTTGCTCTACAAGCATTCCAGCATTTGATAAAAGGAAAATATATCTAAGTTTTCCCTGACTCCACTACCACAGTTAGTTATGTTAACAATTTCGGAGAAGTAAAATCTTATGATTGCAATCAAATTAGTCAAAACGTTTGGCAATTTTGTATTGACAATAACATGTGGATCATGTGTGCACATATACCAGGCACTGATAATGTTGATGCAGATCAGGCATCAAGAGAATTTAAAGACAACATAGAATGGTCATTAGATGGTGACATTTTTAGCAGTATTTGTGTAAAATATGGCATACCCTCTGTAGATTTGTATGCTACTAGATTAAATAAAATACTCATGGAAACTAGACGCAGAGTGCAGCTTTGTAAATGCTTTTAGCATTGATTGGGGGACATTTGATTTATGCTATTTTTTTCGCCCCTTTCAGTGTTATAGAACGTTGCATTCAAGGTGGATCGGGCTCGGGGTTGGGGCTTTTTCCATTATGGCCAACACAACATTGGTGGCCGCTGATGATCGAAACACTGGTCGATTTTTCTTTGATACTCCCTCGACAACACAGAATACTAACCCTAACACATTCAGACAAAGATCATCCTTTAGAACAACAGTTGGTGCTGATCGCATGCAAGCTGTCGGGGCATCCTTTAGAAACCGAGGTTTTTCAACAACGGCTACCAGAGTGTTTATTGCTTTGTGGCGAACTTCCACAAAACGCGAGTATAAAGTGTATATTCGCAGATGGTTTCTGTTCTGTGACAAACAGCAGATTGATAGATTTTCAGTTTCTATAATAAAAATCATAGACTTCGTTACTGAGGAATTTCAGCGTGGTTTAGGATATTCAGCAATGAACACTGTGCTGGAAGACATCCTTTAGTTACACGGTTTTGGAAGGGAGTTTATCATCTTAGACGATCATGTGCTCGATACACACATTTGGAATGTTGACTTGGTCCTGAAATACCTACAGAAACTTTCTCCAGTAAAACATTTGAGTCTCAAAGATTTAACATTAAAATAAGTAATGCTAATTGCTCTTGTGAATGCAGCGCGTGTGCATACTATTCAGTTACTGACTATTAAAGGCTACAAGAAGTTGCCTTCCGAGTTCATTTTTCAGTTTGATAATTTTTTTAAACAGAACAGACCTAGTTATAATGTGTGTAGTTTTATTTTAAAGTGTTATTCGCCAGATAGGCGATTATGTGTATATTTTGTTCTAAAAGAATACTTGAAAAGGACAAAAAGTTTGCGGACAAAAACAGATAAGCTGTTAATTAGTTATACAAAACCACATGGTTCTGTTTCTCGTGATACGATTGCTAGATGGATCAAAGTGGTCATGGCGAGAGCTGGAATTCACATTACACAGTTTACAGCACATAGTGTTAGGGCAGCTGTTACTTCTAAAGCAAAACTGACTGTGCCTATAGAAGAAAATATGCAGAAAGCCGGTTGGACAAACAAAAGCACTTTTGCAAAGTACTACGACAAAAACATTTTGCAAGAGAATTCTTTAACAGAAGCGGTACTCAAAATGTAATGGTAGGAATGTACAATTTTATCATACATAACAAGGTTACATCTTTGCATGACCTTGCTTTAAAGTCTCATTTTATCGACGAACCAATAACGTTGTCGAAATAGAATTTAAAAATTAAACGAGTACTTACTTGGAAGACGAAGTTTGATTGTAATTCTATGAGACAATGTGTGGGAGGAGATAAAATGCCTCCCGCCCACCCTACATTTTGGATTTTTTGAAAAACAATTGGTTCAGTCCTTCTTTTTTCGTTCATGCCATGATGTTTTTTTCTTTAAAGACTGACTGCGCATGCGCGAGGCTACATCTCATTTTATCTCCTCCCACATTGTCTCATAGAATTATAATCACACTTCGTCTTCCAAGTAAGTACTCGTTTATTTTTTAAATTATTATCATTAGCTTGTTTTAAAATTTTGTGCGAGTTACATCTATTACAAAACTGGCTGTGTATAACGATACCACTGCTGGGAAAGTCCATGAATCCTGTCAGAATAGTTTTGACTTTTTTATTTGGACGGTTTTTTTCCTAAACCAAAACATGGTTAAGGAAGTGTGCATGCGCGCTTCAAATTGATATACCAAATATGATGTGATGGGCTACTCAATAAGTGGTGTACTTTGTTTGTTTTTTTTGTTATTTCAAGCTAAAAGCAGAAACGCAGCAACGATTGTGTATGCAAAATGTTTATTATAATTTGCGGTTTAAATATTCCACAAACATGCTTAAAGCATATGTTTATATTGTTTATGCCATGCCTGTCAATATAAATAATAATAATAAATAACAAATTGTATATCTTTATTTATGTCATGCTCTGATATTAGCATGACGTTAACCCGCGGAACAAGTAAACTCAACTTATAATTTCAGGATCGTTTATTGTTCCATCTTGAGACCATAAATGTGTTTGGTAAAATAACCGTGGGGGCTATAAAGACTAATAATTTGGTGTTAGCGCGGACCGCGCCTTTTACTGTTGGAACAACCGATTCAGCACATTAAAAGGGTTACATAGCACTTACTTAGTTATAAACCAGTATACAATTGAGTTCGAGGGCTCTGGACAACACACTCCGCGTCCGATGTCGACGACATCGTCAACTTTACTTGGGACGAAACTATCAGTCTATAACCTCATAATTCTATAAACGTTACATATGCATACAGTGCAATTTAATGTTGTATTACAGCTTTTCAAACATGGTAACATTTAACTGAGTAAATACCAAAATGTTAAATATGATTTGAAAAATGAATGAACAACACAATTAAAATGTCTTATAAGTCACTTATACATATACATGTAGTAACGATGTCATGAATGTTCTCAAAACTACACACAACTAATGTTCATCAAACACATCAATTTGACTTGCCGACTGTAATAAGAAAAATTGACAAACAAAGTAAAATGTTCATACTTAAAACAAGCATTTTGCATGTCGTCATACAACTTACATACATGCATAACTAAGAGCTGTCAAAAGCTTACTGTGTCTTTGTATAATCGTATGCTAATCAATAATAATTTCAAAACTGAGTGTTTCAAAAATGCAATGTCAGATGAATGGCGTAAAAATGTCAAAGAATACAAATCATGACTAGTAATTAATAACAATTGTTATGCTCTGAAAATGTGTGGCTAGTGAAATTCTCTGTGCCATATTCTCAAAAGAACTCACTTACAAGTAAAACTAGCTCAGACATGGGTCGGGTGAGAAAGACAGGCTTCCCTTCTCGAATGACCTTGACCTTGACACTACGTACTTTTTCATCAGAGCTAGGAACACCTGCGAAACTGTGGCTAAGGGCCACATATTCCTACTCACAGTGTCTTGCATTAACACC
Organism: Dreissena polymorpha; assembly: GCF_020536995.1. NCBI lineage: Eukaryota > Metazoa > Mollusca > Bivalvia > Myida > Dreissenidae > Dreissena > Dreissena polymorpha. The sequence continues at coordinate 53,118,077 of NC_068367.1, forward strand.
ACATCATCTTCCTTCAGATTGTGCTGAGGAGATTGCCATTTACACCTCTTTTAAAGAGAAGACAGAAACTCTGAACCCCACCTAGCCCAAAACATATCAGCAAGAACTTGAACTCGTTTCCATTCAGACCTGTATAAATCTTTGAGATTAAGAGGTTTTGCCAAGGGCGGAAGAGGTTCGGACTTATGCGTCAACAAGGTGGCTGGGCTGAGGATCCTCAGGCGCTTCACCATCGGAAGACACGGGAATAAGGGGGCGTCCATTAACAATAGCTGACACTTCGGCCGTGAAGGTTAGCAAAACGTCATGTGTCAGGTTTTTCTGTCCATGTTGCATCAACAAACTATCTAGAATTCTCCGAACCACCCCAATCATCTTTTCCCACACGCAACCCATGTGGGATGCATGTGGAGGGTTAAATTCCCAGGACACCTTTTGCTGCTGAAGGTAGGAACGTACAGGACCGTCTTCAACAGACACTGCTCGTATGTTTAAGTTTTCCGTGGCTCCTATAAAATTTGTACCTCGATCATATCTAATTTCAACCACTTGACCGCGGATCGAGACAAATCGTCTCAGGGCATTAATGAATTCACTAGAACTAATTTCTTCTATTAGTTCAATGTGAATGGCCCTAATGCTTAAACAAGTGAAAAAGACTCCCAACCGCTTACTGGAGGCCTGGCCTCCTCTAGTCTTTATGCTCACGATGGACCAAGGGCCAAAGACATCCACTCCAACATAGCTTAATGGTCGAGCATATGTGACTCTATCTCTTGGGAGATCTGCCATCATCTGATTTTGTTGTTTGCCGCGCAGGCGCCTACAAGGGACACATGAGAAAATATATGAAGAAACACGCCGTTTTCCACCTGTGATCCAATATCCACCAAATCTGATGGCACCTTCTGTAAAGTGTCTACCCTGGTGATGTACGGACTCATGAAAGTTCCTAATAAGAAGAGTCTCTAGGTGACTTTTCTTTGGTACAATGACAGGATTCGTTTCTGTAGAAGACAGTTCAGAATGCTGTAGTCTACCACCTACACGCAGGACATTTTGAGAGTCTAGGTATGGGTTGAGAGCTAGTAAGGAGCTTCTTGAGCTGATAGGAAGGCCTTGAGAGAGGTTAATGATCTCGTCTTCAAAGTATTCAGCTTGGTACTCCTTTACAATAAGTATTTCTGCTTGCAACAAACTTGAGCGGTTTGAGGATTGAGCACACATATGCCACCCAGTACACTTAGTAGAAATGCTTATAGACTGACAAATGTGCTTGAGAGAACAGATGGCCTTCATCAGACTAAGAAACGAGGAGAACCTGTTGAACCTGTCAGATCCCAACTAACATGTATTTGTAATGACATTAGTTGCCATGGTAACCACCTCCGGACGTATTTCCTTGTCATCATCCGGGTTCAGCAAAGGATGTTCAGTGTGAAAATAGACTTCTTTGAAAAACATTTCAGGGAAGCAGTCATTCCCCTCGTACCTACATCAGCTGGGCTTTGTTTAGTATCGACATAGAACCACTGACTAGATTCTGACAAATCCAGAATACGTTGAACCGTATTTGACAAATATGTATGAAACCTTCTTGTACGATTACAGATATAACCGAGAACTACTTTACTGTCTGTAAAGTACCTGACCTTGTGAATCGAGACATCTTGTTCTCTGCATATGGTACCTACAACCTCTTCGGACAAAACGGCAGCTCAGAGTTCTAGGCGTGGTATAGTGTGGCCGCTAGATAGAGCAACCTTGGTTTTTCCTATCACAAACCCTACCTTTCTTGTGTTCTGTGACTGACCAGAGACTACGTATGCCACTGACGCAACTGCCTTTTCCGAAGCATCTGAGAATACCAGCAATTCATTGTGAGAAAACTGGCTAAGTGAAATACTTAGATAGGTCCTAGGTATGAGAAGCTGCTCCAAATATTGTAAGGACATTGTCCACTCCTTCCATGGCTTCAGATATTTATCAGGCAAAGGAATGTCCCATCCATCATTTACGACAGTCATTTCTATCAACATGCATTTACCGTCGTAGCAGGGGCAACAAATCCTAATGGATCATACAAGCTGTTTACGACAGAGAGAACTCCGCGACGTGTGAAAGGCTTGTCAGTGTGAGAAACCTGAAATGTAAAACAATCTTTTCGTAGATCCAATGTGAGACCGAGGGACATTTGAAGAGGGAGCTCATCCTTGGTTAAATCTAAACTTGCTAAATCTTTAGCAAGGTCTACTTGCAATGCAGAAATGACTGTCTCTTTGTTGGAAGCTATCTTATGTAGACGCAGATTACCATTCAAAGCAAGGGCTCTCTGTGTCTGTTTCATCAACCATATGGCTTTCTCTGGAGTAGGTACTGATGTGATACCATCATCGACATAAAAATCAGAAGAAACACATTTCCGCACATCACTACCAACTTCATTTTCACTGACCTGGGGCGTATTTAAACGACCTAGATTGGCAACAGCCGGAGATGGCCGGTTGCCCAAAACATGTACTCGCATACGATACTCCACCATATGCTCACTAGGGTTATTGTTGTGGGCCCAAAAGATACGCAGAAAGTTGCGGTCTTTAACATCTACTGTAAAACATCTGTTGACTGTCCGCTGCAAGAGCCACCTGGTCTTTCCTGAAACGTAAAATAATGACGAGTAGGCTGTTTATCAGGTCTGGACCCTGAAGCAAGACATCGTTTGGTGACACACCCTGATCTTTGGCGTAGGCATCAAATACGCCACGAATTTGATCTTGTTTCTTGGGGGGGTACAATCCCAAACAGCGCTAAGTACAAACATTCGTCTGTGTCGTCTGAAATGGGAGGGGCCAATTCAGCATGACCACGTTCAATGATCTGTTCCATAAAGGTTACGAAGTGGCCTTGTTTTTTTTCTTGTCTTTCAAAAGGGATGCATGCAGAAGTGATGCTCTCTTAAGAGTTTGAGATCTGTTTTTAGGGAGCCTACATCTCCCAGACTTAAATGGAAGAACTGATAAGAATTAGAAGAGTGACATTCCTTAACATCAAGTTTACTGTCGCAAGGCTCAAACAAAGAAGATCTACCATCTTGAAGTACATGTGTTCTGTAACAGCTGACCACAACGGAATGATGAACCTTGCCTAGACATACCTGACCAACGATCACCCATCCTTAACCAAGACGTTGAGCAAACGGTGCTTCAGGGACCCAGTAAGCTGCTTATGAACCTGATGCGCCGCACTTACATCTCTGCCAATAAGCAACAAAATATCAGCATCTTCATCAAGGGGGGGTATCTCTGAAACAATACTCTGAAAATGATTGACGTGTGCTGCTATATCCGGTGTAGGGATTTCACACCGTGAACTGGGAATAATTGGGCATTCCAACAAAGAAGGGAGTAAGTAACTTTGACTGCCATCAACACTCTGTACAACACAGTCGAATGCCTTTCGACAAGTCACCATTGAAAGACCTGAACAAGAACGTAAGCAGTACTCAGTGGGAACACCATCAATGTTGAGACCAGAAAACAACTCTGGTCGGGCTAGAGAACTGTTACTTTGGTCGTCCAGGATAGCGTATGTTCTTAGTCTATTTGAGGGGCTCGAACTACTTAACACATCCACCAAAACTATCTTAGAACATGACCGTGCACCAAGGCCGCTAGATCCACAAATTTTCGTGCATTTGTCTCCTACAATATCAAACTGCTGTTGCTGTAAAGCAGATGGCTCCCCGCCATGAGTTGGTGAAGTAGACTGTGAATTCTCCCCGATGCCCGAGTGACCTGCAAAGTATCATGCAACAAAATATGGTGCTTATTGGTACCACAAGTAATACATTTTGTATCAGCTTTACAATTGTATGCTCTATGAGATGAACTTAAACACTTATAACAAAGCTTATTCTCATGTACCAACTTTTTCCTTTCAATAACAGATTGTTTTATATATGCTCTACACTCATCCAAAGGACGGTTTGCCTTATGTATATGGCATCTCAGACTCGGTCTGGGAAAGAGGTTCGAACCCAGTTGTTTGTCTATTGGATGCCGATAGATTTGGTCATTAGATACAGTTTTCATAGACCTGGCATTGACTAGAGAACGTTGCGATGTTGTGCCGGTAGATGAAGTAGTATAGTCAATCTGAAAGCTTGGGTCACTCTTAATACGACACTGTGTTCTCACAAACTGAGCAAAATATGTGAAAGGTGGGTAAGTTACATCATGTATAGCTTTATAGTTTGAAGCTTTATAGTCCACCTTTCCTGCATTAAATGGGGCAACTTGCTTACTAATGGTTTTACCCCAACCGAACTATCGTAGGACGAAAACATGATTTTAAACACAGGATTGTCCTTTAAAGAATCGATTTCTGTGACAATATCTAGTAGATCGTACAGCATCTTGCTGTTACTATTTGAGGCGAGTCTTGGGAAATTGGCGATCCCCCTTCTGATTGATTGTTCAATGATTTCGGGACTTCCATACAGGTCTTCAAGTCCTGACCAAATCCGGACTAATGCACGAGTGGGATCATGGTTAGACGTGCGTACCGCTCGGGCATGATTGCTCGATTTTGGTCCCAACCACGTCTGCAATAAATCTAACTCTTCGAACGAATTCACTTCAAGTTCTTGTGTCACACTTTTAAATGTGTTTTTCCATGTAAGGTAATTTTCATGTTTGTCGTCAAACTTGATGAAGCGGGAGAGCAGAGCAACTTTCTTAAGTAAATAATGACTCAGGTTTTTCAAGTCATTTGTTGGTGCTTGTCGCGGGGATGGTTGCTGATTTTCTTCTCTGATAATCATTTTCTCGATTAAAGCAACGTCTTCTTCATCGTTGCATAGTTCTATAATTTCTCGCTTTTCATGTACTAATTTCAACTCGATGTCCAACGCTCTCTGTCGCTTTTCATTCTCGGCTTCTTCTTTCTTTCTTTTTTCATTTAGGTTCAGTTTTTCTTTTTTCAATTCTCGCTTCTTCCTGAGCAAGCAGTAGTCGTAGTTTTACACTAACACTTTTCATGTTCCTAGTCTTTAAAACGCTGGAGTCGTATGTGCTCACTAATTTATCTTCATGTGTATCGTCTTTCCTATCATCGAGTGAGTTCTTTGTTATATCATCATACAACTGTTGTCGTTTCAATAATAGTTTTTCTATAAATGTTTGTGCTTCTTCAATATGAAGCTCATAGCCTTGTTCGAGTTCTCGTAAGCACTGATCTCCTTTTTCGAACCTTTGTGTCATAATGAAATTTGTAATTTCTCTAAAGATTTCTCTATAAAGTTCTAACTTTGAATCAAAGTTACACTGTCTTTCAACAAAATCTGCAACAACATTAACTTCAAAGATCTCAGAGTCATTAATTTAACTGTCAACCTTTGACCATGCACTAAACAACTTCTGTTTCTTGGTTTCAAGTTGAGATTCTGAGAGAGACGTCCCTTTATCAGTCAGTTTTCTTATCCTAGGCAATGACATCATGTGGAACACCCTGTTTACATATCATTAGTCAATAGCCGGTTATTTTACTGTCATGCTCTGATATTAGCATGAAGTTAACCCGTGGCACAAATGAACTCAACTTATAATTTCAGGATCGTTTATTGTTCCATCTTGAGACCATAAATGTGTTTGGTAAAATAACCGTGGGGGCTATAAAGACTAATAATTTGATGTTAGCGCGGACCGCGCCTTTTACTGTTGGAACAACCGATACAGCACATTAAACGGGTTACATAGCACTAACTTGGTTATAAACCAGTATACAATTGAGTTCGAGGGCTCTGGACAACACAATGTATATTATACAAAATCGATGTATGTACATGTACATGCATTGGTTCCCAAAACTCTAAGCATGGATAATTAGAATCGGGAAATATTCAGTGAGGCGCCTAAAATTTACGTTTTTTGAGAACAAAAATTATTTTCAATTGTGTTTGCAATTTTATGATTTTAAACTATTGACATAATGTCAATTTTGAAATGTGTGATACCAATGATTATTATTGTCATCATCCTATATGATACTTTCTTTTTTTTAACTTTAGGTTCGTCTATATCTACGACACACCCTGGACCGACTTTTGCTAGCTATCTGTTTCTAGAACGCAACGACACACTTCTCGGAAAAATTATTTCAAAGACGCTGTGGTCGGATATACCCAGCTGACGAGCTATAAAGTCACTGATACAAGATACATCTTGTAAAAACTAAACCTATTCTGATTTGTTCTTGCTACCGGCCTCCGAATCAAAAGGATTTTACGGAACATTTAGAAAACATTTTATCGAATTTACGATCTGATTTTGAATGGTTTATTTTAGGTGATTTAAATATTTGTTTTAAAAACAAAATGTGTTCACTGTTTAAAAAATATGCACTTTTATTAGACATTTTTAACCTACAACAAATGATTGCTCATCCTACTAGAATAACTGAAACAACTTCATCAATTTTAGATCATATCTTGTGTAATCAAAGTAATAAAGTTTCACAATATGGTACTTTACCCATAAATCTTAGTGACCATTTCCCAGTATATTGTACAAGAAAAACTAGCAAAGAAAAAATAAGTAAGCATAACACAGTTCTCGTTCGGTGTATGAAAAACTATACTGTGGAAGATTTTATTAACAAACTGAACACTTGTGATTGGAATTCTATGTTTACTGCTGACACCGTACAAGAATCTTGGTTATTTTTCAAATACAAATTTTTGACAGTTTTGAATAGTGTAGCTCCAACCAAAGAAGTTCGTTTAAAGCAGAGAACAGAGCCATGGATGGATTCCGATATTTTAGAACTAATTAAAATTAGGGACTATTTTATGTACAAATTAAAAAAAAACTAATAATAAGGAATTTTTTCAAAAGTTTTGTTCATATAGAAATAAAGTCCAAAGGTATGTGAAGAAAGCAAAGGCAGAATATATTTGTGATCAATTAGAAGAAAACAAACACAATCCTAAAAGTCTGTGGTCTCACTTAAAATCGTTAGGTCATAGCAATAATAGTAAATCCTCACCCAATGTTGTTTTAAATGTAGAGGGCAACCTATGTTTTGAAGCTAAAACAATAGCCAATCATTTTAACTATTTTTTCACAACTGTTGCTTCAGTACTAGTTGATAAGCTTCCTACTGCTCCAAATCTATTTAATACAGCATCTAACATTTTTAAATCGTTTTACAAAGACAGAAATCCTGCTCACAATTCTTTTAAACTTCATACAGTTTCTGAAGATTTTGTTTACAAAGAGTTAAGCAAATTGAATTGTTCTAAAAGTACTGGGTTAGACGAAATCCCGGCCAGATTTTTGAAAGATTCTGCTCCTTATATCAAAACTCATATTACATTTTTGATAAATAGCTCTATTGTTAACAATGCAGTTCCCACTGATTTAAAAAGTGCTAAGGTAAAACCACTGTTTAAGAAAGACAATAGGTCCGAGGTTTCTAATTATAGACCGGTTAGTATTTTGTCCATTGTTTCAAAAATATTAGAGAGAGCTGTATACAACCAGTTGGAATCCTTTTTAGTGAAGAACGGTCTGTTGTATGAGTATCAGAGTGGATTCAGGGGGAATCACTCCACTGACTCCTGTCTTATTCACCTGTCTGATCATATACGTGGACAAACCTCTAATGGCTTGTTTACTGGTATGATTATGTTAGATCTACAGAAGGCATTCGACACTGTAGATCATGACATTCTGTGTCGGAAGCTTCATGCGATGGGAGTGGAGTCTGTGGAGTGGTTTCGCTCGTACCTAGCTGATAGGACGCAGTCTGTACATGTTAATGCCGCTAAATCGGATTTCAAATCAGTAGTGTGTGGTGTTCCCCAAGGGAGTAAACCCAGTAAAACGTCAGCTTTATGGCCTGAGCTAGAGTAAGGTGAGTTACGCTAAACGAACTACCCTCTCTGATGGAAGTCTTATAATTACAGGCCCTGTTGGAACATGACCAAACATACTGGTCTTTAATGTAGCTTTTGTCATTAACGAGACTAACCTTTCCAGATACACACTTATAACAAAGTCCCCCAAAATCACCCAATGAATGTTAATGTTTTAACCAAAACAAATAACCATTCGAATATCTGCATATGCTACTGAACTCGTCGTTAACGAAAGGCACAACTACATCAAATTATATAGTGTTTACCTGTCATTCTCTTATACGTACCGTAAGTTATACAGTCCCTTATTTTTAATATAATTCGATACGGTATAGAGATGCAAAAAAATACATGAAGGTTGCAATAAATATGTTGAATTTAAGAATGCACGAAGCATTTTAGAGAAGATTTTAAACCAAAGTCATTATTATGACACTCTCGAATCTTAAAAATCTGCTTGTCTTCACCAACAGAGGATATAACAAGGGAACAGCATAACAAACGAAATGGTGTAATCCTCCCAAGTTAAACCAATAAAAATGTGTAATTGCACTGAATTAAACATATATACATGGACTAGTCTTATTTAAACAGGCTTAATTATCAACATGAATCGTTTAGAGATAATCCTTTTGGTTATGGGTTTAATGTTGAGTCGAACTATAGTATATGCCCATGTTTTGGACCCCACTGAAGGTAAATGGCCAGAGCGCATGTTATTTACAGAAACGTTTAAGCATAATGACATTATTATCATTTGTAAATTTGTAATGTCTATTTTCGTTAAGGGTACTCTAAAGTTATAAAAACATGGTGTAATTCGTTTATTCAAAACATATGACATATGCACAGTTTCAAAGAGCATTTTTGTTGAATGTGAAAAGTGGTTACCATTTATCTGCACATTTCAGAACTATAGTTTTTTTGTCAAGTTTGCGAGAGTGTGAGTTTGAGCACATGCATACAACTGATTAATTTCTTGGAATTTGCGACTTTATACAAGATTTACATGGTTTATTGCGGTATATAAATATACCATTCCTATCTAACATCTTTGTCCTAAGAAAGCAAGCGGCTGATAAGTGACTTTTGATGATCTGATGTTCCGTACAGCATTCTTATGTATTAAAAGTAATGTGCATTTAGTTGTAATGCGAGTGAAATGTGCAGATAAATGGTAACATATACGTAACACAAGTTTATATCTAAGTTTATAACATTAAGTTTGTCATCTAATTTGTTTAAATAAATAGACCATGTTTATAGCTTTCCAAACATGATATGACGTCACGCGATTGTTCTTATTATGTTTAATGAAAGTGTCATTTTGAAGTAAGTTCATGTGCTGCTGTCACCAAAGAGCATGAGTAAATATTTGTTTGCGGAAAACGATGACGGAGTGACTTGATGATTATGACAATATAAAATTGTGGCGTTCTGATCATAATTTTAACAATATCAAGGTTTGGTGTCCTGATCATAATTATAACACTATCAAGATGTTACGTTCTGATCATAATTATAATTATATCAAATGTGGTGTTCTGATCATAATTATAACACTATCAAGATGTTACGTTCTGATCATATTTATAACAATATCAAATATGTTGCGTTGTGATCATGATTGTAAGATTATCAAGATCTTGCGTTGTGATCATATTTATAACAATATCAAATTCTTGAGTTAAGATCATAATTATAACACTATCAAGATCTTGAGCTGTGATCATAATTATAACAATATCAAGATCTTTAGTTTTGATCATAATAGTAACAATATCAAGATGTTGCGTTGCGATCATAATTGTAAGATGATCAATATCTTGCGTTGTGATCATAATTATAACAATATCAAGATCTTGAGTTGTGATCATAATTATAACAATATAAAGATCATGAGTTGTGATCATAATTATTACAATATCAAGATTTTTAGTTGTTAATATAATTGTAACATTATCGAGATCTTGCGTTGTGATCATAATTGTAACATAATCAAGATGTTGCGTTCTGCAATATTCATCTGTATGAAGTAAAACTATATATAATTAAATAACAAAACATCTCAAGAGGAAACTGTTTCTCAAACATTGCATTGAATCAGTCTGTGATTGTATTTCCGATATCCCTGTCCTTCCGCTGCAGTAATGCATAGCATACACATTTAATGACGTGAAGAAGAGTTATTTGGTGTTTCTGCTTTGACTATCTTCATCGTTTGATAACACATACATCGAAACCTGTCCACTTTAAAGGTATATTCGTTTTATACACTTAAAAGCATTTGATACAATTAAATAACATGCGATTTCAAATACTATTTCATTCTATTATATGTCTAGACATATTCTTATATTGCAACACAAGAGTTTCTTGTTTTTTATTCCGAACTGTATGTGAAATATGTTTCCATATTCAACGGCTGTGAAAGATACTCGTTTGTATGTGTTATGTATCGTACAAAATACCTTTCTGTCGAATACTAAATATTTTTTACCAAACATACGATCTACGAATAACTGATTCTTTTATTTACAATGAAATTACTTAATTAGTCATCACAAAAACGAAACTGCAATCCCGAAATATGGGATTGATTGCATTCGTTAATAATGTATGTATTTATTATTCAAATGTTTTACAAAACAATCAAACACAAGCATTGTACCTGATAACCAGCTCGTTTAAATTAACCTGGTTTGTTTTGTCACTGTAGAAATTACGACATTGTTATATCGTCATCGTTATTCCGGTATTAATATCGATAATTTATCCAAGTCCTCGAATATTTGACAAATCCGAGTCAAATGTTGAAGAAGTTGATATATACAAAAAATTCGAAGCCACGGTGTTAAGTGGTATGCAGAAAATCATCATAAGTAATGAAACGATGTCCGCATTTGATGGTATGGATTTGCATTCTTGTAGGCGAAAAGAAGCTCATTTGTTTAGAAAATGAGTAGATATTTATCACGATACCATTATTGTAGACGCCTGTATTACATCAATTTGGAAACAATTATGTATTTACGTTGACACGGTGTATTTCTTTAAGCACTGTATCCAAATGTATTCCTGCACACCATCTTGATATTTTGTCTACAGAAAAAACGAGAAGTCCATTGAATACGTACTGTAATTTCGAAAATACACAACAATTTGGGCTCCAATGCGTATTTTTTTAGCTTAGACGGAAAGAAATAACGATAGTCATTTCCATAATAAATACACTTTAAGGCGCAAACCATTTCGATTACCACTGAGTTATATATAGTTCGTATGAATTATTGTTTATATATTTTGATATGTTTATAGATGACATAAATAGGGTGTTGGAAGTTCAATTTCATCCTGATTTAATAACTATTTACGACACTCGATAATATCGACGAGCATTATTAAATGAGCGTATTCAAGTGATGCCTAACTCTGCAAACTGGATTAGCATCGTTATAATTGAACATTACGTTACGTATTATTTGATGGACAAAACAATTGAATAAAGCGGAGCTTTCAGAAGTTCATTCACATGTCAAATGATGTCATTTAATGAACATATTTTTTTTTTATATCATGGATTTTGAAAGACAGTTTAGCTGAATGAGTTGCATTCAATAGCATCATTTAAATACAATGCGAGCATGGAGATAATGTTAGAATTTATCAAAATAAAGTGTCGATATCGTATTTATCAAGTTTTATCAATACGGCTAGAAATTGGACACACATATGAAATGAGTTACGTTGCATGCGTGTAACACACATTGTCAGTGAAATATGTTCCGGTTTTATATTAGTCTGCAATGCATGCCGTATTAAAATATTGTAATTAGCCGTCTTCTTTTTACCTCGTGAAATGTTTATCTTCTCCACTTCAGTGTTTTCAGTTTCTAGTTAGTGTTATGTTATAAACGTTGTAAATAAGAACTATTATTTATCTCCGTATAACGCTTCTTAAATTGTATTGTTTGCTGTATGAAGCAATGACCTGTTAAAGTGTGTTATTTAATGGCTGGCATAAATGTACACACGTTGCTTTAACAACGTCTATGTTGACTGTGGTTGTCAATGATTTTTCTTACGTCTGACTATGTTAAAAGAAGGTGTTTTCTACACAATAAACAATGGTCAACTTTGAATATTAATCAAATTTTCTATAAAGCCCTGCACTGTGGAACTAACTTGAAACTAGTGTCCAGTATAATGTTTATTTGCAACAAGATAGTAAATGTGTGATGTTTGCCACGGGCGTTGTTTGTTTGTCAAACAATTCTAACATTGACGAACACTAATGGGGACTTGGCTTTGTTTGACCACAAGAACAAATAAACAGCATTTATCATATCATGAGTCGCTGTCAATCATTAGTAATCGACATATAATAAACAATGTTTCTTGAATATTATACAATACCGTAGATAAATATTACATATCATGCTTTCGGAGATGTGTTTTGGTAAGGTTTGCATTGACCGAACATAAATCATGGTAATGCAATTTCACTACAAAGTTTGCCTGTGGATCGCAGTCGGAAATTAACATAAACATATGTAGTATTAAAGTCTTTTTATGCAAATCTAGTGCTAAAAGCTTAATGCTATATAATAAATCAGCACAGTTGTACATAATCAGATCAAACGCATGGACATAAACATGCTTCATATGCATCAAGTTGTTTATTAAAAGTCGTATAGAACACTATTCCTGCTGGTAAGTTTCCCTTCCTGTTAAAGTTTATTATGCCTGAATGGTCTACGATTCAATAAAATAATGCTGATATGCATATTGAATAAATTCTTGATATTTACACAGTTTGTGTTTGTTTTTGTTAATATATATTTCAGATTTCAGATTCCGAATAAAGTATTGACAGGGTATCATATAAATAAATATTACAAACTCTAACGATAAAAATTATTGCATATTACTATGATTTTAGCAATAAAGATATTAATGTTTTTGGGCAAAAAAGAATTTGTTTGGGTACACCATTTGGATACTGACCAATGGTGTGTTCTGTACCCGTCGAAAAATAATGAAAATGAATAACAATTATACGTTTACTTTTGATACTACTTATTTTATTAAAAATTTAAAAAATTAACTAAAAGTATAATATTACAAAACAATAATCCATAACGCATAACTAATAATGGTCGAACACATGGTCTTATTATTGTTGACAATAAGCCAATGAAGCATGTTTTACCGTGATACTTGAGAATGACAATGAACAAAAAAAACTTGTTTTAAAAAAGGCTATTGTCAACTATTGTCAACAAACCGGCAAGAAACAACGGTTGACCCTTGATAAAACATGGTAGTTTTCTGGTCAACATTTCTGATGTTTTAAACATAGTCTGCCGTGTTTTGACTCTGTTCATTCCACAGGTGTGTAATAAAGTTGCGCATATATGAAATTATTTATATTCCAATCAAATATATATTTTAAGTCTTAAAGTAAATGTTTAAACTTAATACAGCAAATGTATGTTTCTTTAGTAGTGCGTACTCATACGTTGAAATCCTATACCTTGTAAGTACATAAAAGAATGATCTAATCGTTAATACAAATATCCAGAAAAATACATTAACTTTCAAAATTTGAAAGATCCGTCTATGATAAAGCCTTTGACATGTTCACGTTGATTTATTTCCCACATGCTTAAAAGAAGAAACTTATAGTGGCATCTGCCTGGTTATATTGAACGATCGAATAATTTTTTATGACTACATGCACTTGACTTATGGCCTTTATAATAATACAAAATTGATGAAATCTAAGTGTTCTGATATGGTATGATATGATATGGCAGCTAACTTATAAACGATATGCTGTGTAAAGTTATCGCACATTAATGAATTTATGCTTGTTCCGATCAAACCACTTACTATCAAAAGTTAAAGAGACATCATATCAAGTATACAAGTATCATTATCGTGCAAGCTTAACGTTGTTAACACTAATCTGGAGAAATGTTTGTAGAATTTGATAAGTTGTTTTTATATAATCCATCACTCTTTTAAGAGAATGATTTGTAACGAACGTTTAAAGGAAACAAAACCAACTCCAGTTTTGGTATGTTTAGTTGTGTTTTGTACGTAGAAATATGTAAAGTCTTTTTATAAAAGACCACACTGAGTTTACTTAAAGTTCTCTTCCAAAACATGTTTATTGAATTTCATTATTACTAAACTTTTACCGCTTTCTGTGTTTTCTCAGAGGGAGAGGGGGGGGGGGGGGTAATCGAGTGATATTCAAGATGGCGAAGTCTATTCCGAGAAACTTATTTTTCGCCGTTTTACACCCTATATTACTTTTGTTACAATTTAAAAAGACTTTCACTTTCTAGCAATACCATTAAACTGTGATTAGCGTTTATTTCGTGTTAAAATTCGGTTTCTATCTCGACTTTACTACCCGCCAATTTTCTTAGTGGAGCTGTAATTAAGTCATCCCGCTTAGAAATTTCGCAGCGGGTAAAGTCGAGATATTGAACGAATATAAATAGTAACTTTTTTGTTGATATGGCTGGAAAGTGAGCGGCATTTAAAAAAATGTATACATGTAATAGAGGAAATAAATACCTGCCTCGGCATGAACGCCGCCAACTTGACTTGATTACTCCCTAATTCTATCTAATCTATGTTTTAAATTTTAAATTGTTTGTTCAGAAATGGTAATAGAAGTTATTACACCCTTAAGACAGTCGCTGTGAAGTGTATCTTGAATTAATTGAAGCGCCACTCACATCGCCGCGGCTGTTTGTTTGCTTTATGTTTAGGAATGTCAAAACTGAAGCTAACTGAACTCATTCATATCGCCTAAAGCACATAGTGAATATTGCGAAGAGGTTACGTTTTTATATAACCACAGGCAAATTGTTAACAAGAATTGATAAACAATAAACTGCGTTCAAAACATTATTTAAAATATTTTTAATTTATATACAACATTCATACGTAAATATGTAAAGAGATTATTTACCATTAAAAGCAAATAAACAATACTGAGTTAACATCGGAACCGAACATACGTCATGACATGCAAATTAATATAAACGAAAGGTTGCCTATAGAAACCTTATATAAAATAAATTGTGATTGTTTACAAAATAAAAATATCATCTCCGATAAAAAGCCCAGATACATAACGAATACAATATTGCTTATTTAATGCAAGCGGACTTTTTATTCATAGTTGTCATTGACTTAATTAAGTAATTGGCGGTTAAAGTACTATGATAAATGTTTGAATGTGAAAATTTTATGTCTACAACAATATGAAATTCATCTTAGTAATAAGTACAAACCGAGCTTTAGAATTCAGGAGCAGCAAAACGTGGGTTTTTAAATTAAATTGTCTGTGTTTAACTTTTTCTCCGAAAAGCAATATGATTAGGTAACATAAAAACCATGATAAATGTATACAAAAAATGTATCCATGTAATACAAATGATAGCGTGGATATATCAAATAGTACTATATAACATGTTAATTTAGGAAAATGCAAGTGCACAATTTTTTAATACAATGGCAATGTCCTTTTAAACAAAAATGCTTCTCTCATGCTGAATGATGCTTATGTGTCAATGTTCACTCAAGTAAATAGCATGATTGTATAATGTCCGTCCGTTTTAATGCATGCTTAGTTTAAATATTAAAAACATATTATTCGATAACTGATATCAATAAAACAGCAGTTGAACATATAGCAAATGAAGACATATCTGCCTTCACACATTTTTAATCAATGTGAAATGATGTAAGGAAATAATTCAATCGGGTGGCATACGTTCATCTGCAATTCGTTAACTGTGTTAAAAATTCAATTCTGCATCGCCTGAAAGGGTTAGCAAATGGAATGTACTGATGGGCTAGACTGCTGACTAGCAGAAACATATCGCTTGATTGTTCCTCAAAATATTCGAATATTTTGCCTTGGGTAATACGGGAGTCTAAATGAGTTGTATTTAGGAACATGTTTTGGAAGGAAATACGTAATGATTTGGGTTGACAGAACGTTTTAGGAGTTAAAAGACACAGCTATAGCTATGTGGAATCATCAAAACCGTAATGTAAACTTAACTATTAGTATTATTATTTTATTATTATTATATTTATTTTATATAATTATTTTGTATTTTTATTATTTTTATTTGTAATGGTATTATTAGTATTATTATTATTTTTACTACTACTAATATTATTATCATTATTATTATTATTATTATTATTATTATTATTATTATTATTATTATTTTAATTATTATTATAATAATAATAATAATTATTATTATTATTATTATTATCATCATTATTATTATTTATTTAGTTTATTATAAATTATTATTATTATTATTATTATAAAATAACAACAATAATAATTGACATTATAATTTTAAAACGAAGATTTTTAAGCACACACACCAGTATGCCTCGTCTTCAATCGTTTTTACATAAATTCTTACATAAATGCAATATTGTAATAACAGAACAAGCCGACTTCCGTTTTTCATAAAGAACGTTTTTAATAGTGTTTCCACATCCAAATGACGAAGTCATCGAAATGTACGGACTTAAATAAGACATACTAGTTTTCGTTATTAATATTATTTACCAAAAATAATATGCAATTTGGTTTATGCATTATTGTATTAAGGCTGTTATATTATCATACTGAACAGGAATTCCTAAGGGCTATACAACATGAATAATTATTTTACAAAATCACTTTTCAATATTGACCAGCGAAAACCTTGATGTATATATAATATAAATAAGTTATGATAACAAGACAACGCTGTAACATTGTTAACCCTAGACATAGTGCTTATAACAGTTTAATCATGATTGATGTTCATACCACGGTTCCTTATATCATATATAAAAACGCAAAATGAAACTTTATAAAATAATTTAGGAGAGAAAGAACCATGTACCCGTCTTGAGTTAAAGAATAACCCTTGCGTTTACAATAAGAATGTATCATACACGATGACAACAATAGTACAATAATTGTGTAAACCGGAGTCACCACCGTGGAATGGTCGATGTAAATATTGGGATGAAAAGGAAACTGACATATCGAACGACACAACACAAAACTAATGATAAAAAACAACAACCTGCAATCTAATTGTTTCTCACATAGTAGTGTAATTCAAATTAAAATGCAAAATAAAACATATTCGAAACGTGTTAATTGCAACTTATTTACTATCTAATATTTATCAAATCGGTATACGATAAAATGGGTATATGTGTGTCATCATGTATTTTTATCTATACTATCGACGGTTCAAACGAATGATCTCAGACCGAGCGTAATTGTTTTTAAAATCTGTAGCAGAAATAGCATTAAGAATATGTGTAATAATGACTGACAATTGAATTAAAGCGTAACAAAATGTTCACTTAATCAAAATAACTAGATTATTTATTAGATGCAAACACATACATAGATTTATACACTGTATTTAGCATGATCATTTTTACTATGAGAAAATGTGCGTGATGGGATTGTAACAAAACCAATGCAGGCTTCAATTGTTTCAATTTTAATGGGAAATGGTTTGAAGACAGCAATACATATGTTTGCATGCCTGGAGTCACAACCAAACACACTATCTCTAGAACAGTTGACTTAAAGTTACAACAGTTAATATAAACGCACAAATATAAATGTAACTCAGAATATATCGAACGCCCAATCGGCGTGTTATAATTGCTTTTGATACATTGAATATCTCAGTGTGTCGCTGTTTGTGGGTAGGCTATGAAAATATAAACCAAGATCCTTTTAGTATATAGTACCTATATTAATTTAAATTACTGTGTATTTAAAGGTGAAATTAATCAATTTTCTTTATTTACAATTCGGTCCTGTATTCATTGCACGGACTGTCCAAACAGTCAGATGTACAACAAATGGTATAATACCACTGCCGTCAGGATTATATATGTAAAAATCTGTTTGAAACCCACTTAACATAATCAACTGTAATTTGATTTAGCCTTCTCTCAAACTATAATTAGACTGACGCGTAATGATTTTTGAGACCCGCTCATTTTTCAACGTTTATACGAATGCAGTCTTGTCCTTAGAGGTATAATATACTTTTCTGAGGATGTCAATATCATTGATGATGTTAAATGTGGTGCAGTTTGGTGACCGCTCCCTAAGTTGAGATTGATCAAACCTTACAAAATGATAATTTGCTATTTAGTCACTAGTAATCAGCGTCGACATGTCAGGATGTTATAGTGAGATACTTCACAAAATATGTTTTAACAGAAACGGAGTATTGAACTTCAAATCGTATTCTCATTGGTATGAAATCCTTATCACACGTGAATTGATAAATACATTTGTCTTGTAATATCATATTTTGTTCCATCGTTTACATAATTCATTATGCATTAAACGTACTATGTTTAAAATACATAAAAATAGTATACTTGTTTCAAACATTTTTTTCTATATTAATTAAGGTGCAGATCATCTATGAACAATATGGTCGGTGGGAATAAAATATGTTGAAATCAGTGTCAAGTTCAAACACGATGATGTTCATGAAAACAAAACACAATACTTTTTATGATCCGTAATTATAAAATTTCTCATTTCCTTTGTGACCAGAATTACAAATAACAAAAAAGATAAATATTACGTGTTTTTATCGTAGCATCGTGGCAATAAATAAATCACCGTTTACTGTATTATTAAAGAAAATAAAACCATTCTTTGGTTTGAGGTGTGTTTATTGTAAAGTAAAAAATTAATTTGATTAACGTATCCTAAGAAGCTGCCACTGCCACGTATATGAATATTCAATTATTTATTTTAATTTAAATATTAAATTACTTAAGCTTTAGCTGTATGTAAATATGCATATTTAAGACGATATGTTAATATGCATATATTGGTAAAATGAACGGCTCATTGCTTAAAGCGTTGTGATATTTAAACCGGTGTGTAGAAATACCGAAATCCCCGTAATTACCGATATCCCCCGAAATCCCTATAAACCCCAGAAATCCCCATTAATATTAATTATTTATCAAAATACTGCGGATATCAAAGTGATATTATGGCCATTTTTCGCTGTTGAATTGAGCTGAAAAGAATTAATATGTCAAAATGTTAGTTAAAATATGGTTACTGACCAATTATCTGCAACTCATCTTGCTTCCAGTTGTTTATAAAAAATATATATTATATTCTATATTTTACATGACTGGTGAGTCCTCTAAGCCGAAATGATCCGTAAAACAAAATTGTGTCTTTTTGTCGTATGAACGAATCTGCACTAAAATTTAATTAGATTCAAACCGTAAATCGAATTATTTCTGTAGTATGCTGATGTTGCATTAACAAATATAAGTGTGTATGAAGTGAAAACACCAAAAATAAACAACGGTTGCGATAGACACCTATAAACATAGCATACACTGTTTGATGCTCATAATATCACTTTAAGATAGAATATTGCAAAATACACTGATTTCACTGATGAAACATTGTGTTTTTTTCCAAGTTTGGTACTGAACAACTAAACTATAGACCTCATTATATGGATTCCGAGCATGAATTCATAGTGCATATTTGCACAAGCAAGGTCAGGTACCGAATCACCGCTTCAAGTGTCCAAAAATCATCTGGGGGCTTTTTTTATATTAGAAAGCAGGGATATAGACAACAACTTTATAACAATACCCCACTTATTTGAAAAATAATGACTTGTAGCGGGGATTTCGTAATTCTACATTCGCCCACCGAAAACCGAAATCCACCAAATTTACATCTGAAAGGGTAAAAAATGTCATTTGAATGATTGATTTTTGGCTTCGCTTGAATGTAAACGTGCAAAAATTGATATTAATATTAATTATTATTTTATTAAGCACTCTTGACAGCATGTGTTGCCTCTTAGCGGGGATTTCGGTAATTCTACACAAGAACTTAATTGCGCGCCAGTACCAAAATCCCCGCTGTACAGACCTTCAAGTGTCAAAAAAATAAATCGTTATAGTGCTTTCTTACAGTAGAAATCAGTGATACAGACAAAAACGTAACAACAATATCCCCTTTGGCAACTTCTGTTGAAAAAATAATGACTTATAGCGGGGATTTCGGTAATTCTACATTCGCCCGCCGAGTACCGAAATCCCCCATATTTACGCCTTAAAGGATCAATGTCATCGGTATGATTGGTTTTTGGCTTCGCATAAATGTTAACGTGCACAAATAATATTAAGGTTAATTATTAAGCACTCTTGACAGCATAAGTTGCCTGTTAGCGGATATTTCGGTAATTCTACACAAGAACTTAAACGCGCGCCGATATTGAAATCCCCGCTGTACAAACCTGCAAGTGTCACAAAAATAGTATAGTGCTTTTTTATAGTAGAAATCAATTATACATACAAAAACGAAACAACAATCTCCAATTTAGGTAACTATTCAACAGGTGTTGCCTCTTAGCGGAGATTTCGGTAATTCTACACAAGAACTTAACTGCGCGCCGGTACCGAAATCCCCGCTGACAAAACCTTCAAATGTCAAAAAATAAATAATAATAGTGCTTTCATACAAAAGAAATCAGTGATACAGACAAAAACGAAACAACAATCACTCGTTTGGTAACTACTGCTTAAAAATTCGATCTTCTTGAAATGGATGTTTATTTTACATTTATCATCTGTATAGTATGACGACCTTTATAAGAGCAACAAAGCCGTGCAAGTGACATGAATCCTCGTAAGCGGCACGACATTAAACGGATAAATATTGCATCTTTTTGTTAACGAGTGCGACATTAAAACAATGATGTTTTAAGTACGCCGTTAAATCATCAGGATATATTCATATCAGCAATCAAAGTGTCCGCTCGACAATTGAATTAAGTTTAAATTTGTTTTTGTTACATACAAAACTAAGGTGGTTGCGTAATTCTGCGTAATTTTTGATATCTTAATTTATATTTTGTCATGAATTGATATCGAAAAGACAGATTTTTGTAGTAAACCTTTGCTATTCGTTTTGAAATACACTTAAACGATCGCGTTATCAGAGCTCATTTGTTAGAAGGAAAAATTCAAAGGAGTTAGATAAACGTTTCCGAGCAAATATTCCTCTCAACATGTGCGCGTTAGTTAGAAAAGTTATCCGCTTACCTCAACCTTTTATTTAGCGCCTCGATGTTGTTTGCGTTATACTAAATAATCCTGATATCAATTAACATTCGGTTATTGTCAAGTAGATAATTTTATATGATATGATATTAACTCGTAGTATGTAAAATTATACCGGCAGGTAAACTGTGATGCGGTTTCATAAACAAATAATTCGGAACATTACACCTAACGTAACAATAAAAAACTACAACTCAAACAACGTAAGGATGTTTTTTCTTTTTTTATTTTTTATTTTTAACTATTTCATTTCTCAAATATATTCGATAAATCTTGTCACACCATGTTTTATGCTTCGGTACCTTCATGGCGAACCTTGCGAGCATTCAGGGGCGGTAATCCACGAGCCATCGATTTCTGGGATTGTCTTAACGAACAAATAAGAAATGGTTGTTAATAATATGTTCAAGAATTATACGCATGAACGTCATAAAAACCAAAGTTGTTTAAATCTCATTATAACCGTCTTGTAACGATCTTTAGGACAGCGTTTGTGGTTAAAACCCAAATCGCCCCGTATCGCCGTTGACTTGAACTTTGCACAAAGTGGCGATAAACAGTACATGTCATATTACCAAAATGCCATCAACAGAAGACACTTCGTTTCAATGTGTCATTCTATTATTCAATGGTTAGTAAAACGTATAGAAACAGCATAAGACTACTGAAAGATTAGTATT
This sequence comes from Dreissena polymorpha, assembly GCF_020536995.1. Lineage (NCBI taxonomy): Eukaryota > Metazoa > Mollusca > Bivalvia > Myida > Dreissenidae > Dreissena > Dreissena polymorpha. The sequence continues at coordinate 53,139,875 of NC_068367.1, forward strand.
GATAATTTTAAAACGTGAAACATATATTTTCTAGTTTAATTGTACATTAACGTTTTCAAGGATATATTCATATATATATATATACATATATATTATTTGTGATGACGTATTGTGGCATTTCAGTTTTTAATACCAATTCATCGTATGTTGATTTATTTTGTGCACTTGGGTTTATTACAACAACTTTTTCACACATATCGAACGTCAGTGCATTGTTAAATTATTGTCCGAATTATTTCATATTGTATCAATACCCTTCTTACATCTGCTTAACGATTGTAATAATACGTTCCCAATTGCAATAACATATCGGTGGATTTTTTGTGACATCTTACAAAGGCGCATTTCCAAGCATATAGTACGGTAATGACGCTATTATATATGCCTTACATGGAACGAACATTTGTCTAGTGAATGTCAATGAATAGCAATACAAATCTTTCTTCGAAGTGGTCTTGTATTCTTTGTTTGGAATGAATGCACGAGGATGTCAATAAGATGGCTGAATATATGATTGTTCACACGTAAGAATATATAATGCGTCATGTACTGTATGTATATCAACAACTAGTGGATAGTGTTGGTATCAAACTATATCAGGATCGAATATGCTTATGTCGAAATAGACTATATTTATCAGTCACATAATTAATAATAAAAACAAACAGCTGTTGCTATTGAATTCGTGTTTTGTTATAATTCCAATACAAGAAATATAGCATGAATTATGGTAACTTGCTAAATTTGGTTTATTATCACTTAGAATGTGTTTAATTTTATATTTGACAGTCGGTAAAGTCACTTGTATGCACTACGATACAACTGGAAAGAACATACGTCAACCATAGGCTTCTTTTCCTAACTTGTATTCATTTAAACGTGTTATATTCTTTATCAAATAGCTTGATTTAACCATTTAGAAGAACACTTAATTGTCAAATTTGTGAAACTTTGGATAAGGTAAAACATTATTAACATGCTTTTGAAAATCCTTAAATAGTTTGACGTAGAACTAAATAACTTTGATCGAAATATTATATAAACATAGTAGATTGTTGTTGAAATGAACGTTTTTCATATCAAAAGCTATTTCCGTAGAAATAAGAACGTAATGTGCATGCGTTTTGCATAAATTCACTCTTTTTAGGGACTTTTAATAGTCGTTTTGTGTCAAAACACAATTAGAGAAGTAAAAGTTTAAGACACTCATTTCCATCACATTGTCTGTGAATGTTATTTTGAGGACAATATGACATTTAAGATCTAATCTTATACTTCAGACGTATATTATTATGTTAATTTCGTTTCGAATAGTGCATTAGAGCCTGGTGCCATACGTGCTTTTGTTTATGTCACTATGAAAATTTGTCATGTTTTTCACAATAATTACACGTTGAGTAATTTGCCCTTACTGAATCACAGGTTTTCGTGAAGGACATGCGAACTTGGCAATAGGATAATCATATTCCCACGAAATAGTTATTAAAATAACTTTATACAAGAAATTACATCTGACTTACTACGTATGATATCCTCAACAATATTGTTCTGTATGTCTACACGTGATACATACCGTGACTAGGCTAAGTAAAATAGTATTAACTTGACGCATATATTTATACACCTGTAAACTAAACCACGAAGCTGAATGCAGTTGAAAACACGCGTTTCAAATTTCAACAGTTTGCTTTTAATGTAAATGAATGGTCATTATGTTTTGCTGAAGAATAAACATTGCCGAAATTATATAGAAGTGCATTAATGCATGTATGGCATGTGATGACAATACTTATGACGGAGACGACGATTATGACGATGATGATTATCATGTTGAAAGTTACGATAATTATTATGATGATATTTATTACCAAAGGGGGTAATCACGTGAAAGTCAAGATGGCGACGTCCAAGCCGAGACAGTTATTTTTCGCCGTTTCATACTCTTTATTACTGTTGTTTATTTTTTAAACGACGCTCATTTTCCAGCCTTGTCAGTAAAAAAGTGATTAGCGTTTATTTCGTATTTAAATTCGCTTTTTATCTCGACTTTACTCCCCGAACATTTTTTTGGTGCAGCCCTAATTAGGTCATCCCGCTAAGAAATTTCGCACCGAATTAAGTCGAGATATAGAGCGAATATTACTATGAAATAAACGCCAGCAACGTTCTTGCTAATATTGCTGGAAAGTTGGCGGACTTTAAAAAATAATACATTATTTAGTTATTAAAAGGTATAAAACGGCGAAAAATACCGGCCTCCTCATGGCCTCGTCATGATGATGAGGAGGAAGAGGAGGAGTAGGAGGTGGATGAGATGGAGGAGGGGGATGGTGATGATGACGATGATTAGGATGATGATAATGATGATTATGATGACGATGACGATGATGATGATGATGATGACGATGACGATGACGATGATGAGGAGGAGGAGGAGGAGGAGGAGGAAGAGGAGGATGATGATGATGATGACGATGACGATGACGATGATGTTGATGATGATGATGATGATGATGATGATGATGATGATGATGATGATGATGATGATGATGATGATGATGATGATGATGATGATGATGACTCATGTCTGCACGCCGTTACGATTGTGTTCGATAATCGACTAGTTTGCGTTGTGTGTGTTACTTTTATGTTTTTAAATGTGTACTCGTTTGGATACATTATGATAGACGCGGAAGGGCTTCTTGTGACTTGGCGCAATTATCTACGTATACCTTTTCATAATACGAAATGCATATAGCCTAGATATACGTAAATTTCAAATCGACCAACTGTTTAAGAAACATCTTATCCATTTTGAATGTTAAAGGTAAATAATTAACTTTCTGAATATGACACTATATTGATCGATGTATAACTGGTTTAAGCAAAGTCCTTTTATGAAACACGTCATCACAGTGATGTGGTGGTCCGCCAAATTACAAACATTACAAACATATTTTATCTTAACAATATTTTAATAAGCCTTCACTTATTAACCCTGTGAAATGTAAATCGTCCCCGTTTGTTTATTTGTTCAGTACCTAGTTGATGTTATGTTATAAACGTAGTGAATAAGAAGAATTCTTTCCTTCCTAATAACGCTTGTCAAATTTCATTGTTTACTATGTTAAGCCATGAACATAGTTAATATTGTTATAACATGGCTGGCCATATTGTAATCAAAGTACTAACAGTACTGGTGTGACGATGCTTTTGAGAGGATGGATATAAAAGCATCAAGATAAGCTTATCTACATCACCACAATCACCACAATTGTGTATGTTGGTACGAAAAAAAAATTTGGTAAAAAAATTTTGCGAAAAAAATTTGGGTATGAAAACAAATTTGGGTACGAAAAAATATTTGGGAACAAAAAAATTTGGACCGAAAAAAATTTGGGTACGAACAAAAAATTGGGGATGAAAAAAAAATTGGGTACGAAAAAAAAATTGGGTACGAAAAAAAATTGGGTACGAAAAATTTTAGGCACGGAAAAAAATTGGGGGAACGGGAAAGTAGTACCGGTGGGGAACTTGACCCACACTCGCACATTTTCGGCCCTTTCCGTCAAACATCAGATAAGTTCCTCGAAGGCAATAGTATGAATACACATTTCGGAAGCGGTAATGCGGTCCTACCTACGCGCGTCAAAATGTAAGTTAAATATGTACACAAGTCTGTCAGGAATGATTGAATTAACGAAGAAAATCGTGTATTGATGTAAGTTTTTTGAAGAAATGTGCAGAAAATATATTAAACAAGAGCTGTGTTTGTGAAACACAATGCCCCCTGCTGCGCAGCTTTGAACCCATATATTTTACCTTTGACCTTTAAGGATGACCTTGACCTTTCACCACTCAAAATGTGCAGCTCCATGACATACACATACATGCCGAATATGGAGTTGCTATCTTCATATTGCAAGCTTGACTTTTGACCTTGACCTTGAAGGATGACCTTGACCTTTCACCAATCAATATGTGCAGCTCTATAAGATACGCATGCACGCCAATATTGAAAAAGTTATGGCCAATGTTAAAGTTTTCGGACAGACAGACAGACGCTTTATATTTGACATTTGACCTTGAAGGATGACCTTCACCTTCACCTTTCACAACTGAAAATGTGCAGCTCCATGAGATGCACATGTATGCCAAATATCAAGTTGCTATGTTCAATATTAAAAAAGTTATGGCCATTAAAGTTTTCGGACGGACGGACAGACTGACACACTGACTGACTGACTGACAGTTCAAAAGATATAGGCCACCCTACCGGGAGCATAAAAAGCAATGGCGATATTTTTCTCAGCCACATAATTGTTAATAGTTTGATATCACAAAATGAAAGTAAAAGTAGAACTGTCAAAAATGACAACCTGTCAACGTGTTGTTTTTGCTGGCACGAGAGGGCGATTACACTCAATGTGTTCACATTTTGACCATAGGCTTTGTCAATGACCTTTATAGTATGGGTAGCTTTGATATTATTTATTGCTATCATGTAACTGCATGATTGTGTATATGTTTACAATACACAAAGCATAAATAATGATATAAATATACTGATTGAGCTTATAATAATCTGAGAACTATAGCCAGGTCAATTAAGGACTTAAAATACAATTTTGTGTCCTGATTTCATGAAGAAATGACCATGCATGTCCTAGATTTCAAATTCAAGGCCCTGGTGTGACACATTGGTAGCATTACCGTTAAACTGTTACCAGGCTTATGAAATTAGTTTTAATTGAACTATCTAAGGAAATCAAAATCAGGCACTGATTTATCTTGTTTTAATACAGTCATAGATCAGTTGTGGCCTCTGGGTAATGACCAATTTTTGCTTACTTGTCACACCCTTAAAACTTTCCACACGTCTATAATAGCAAATCTGGATTTAGGCGATCTTCAATGGTACATTTAAACTTTAGCTCTGTTACAAGAGTGCTGGTAAAGTCCAGTCACATATTTAAATCTAGGCCATGTCAAAATCAAAGTGTCAAAGACAAATGAAAGAAGCGTTCATTAATTATTGTCCAGTTGTTTACTACTGCTGTAAGTTTTTATATAATATGACTGATGAACATCATGTGAGAGAAAATTCACATTATCATTTTATATCAGGTTTAGCAACCTTTTAGATAACAAAGTATGCTAGTGTTCAATGTCGCTTCTGGGATTCAAACCCGAAGGGCTTTTAGGAAGATTCTGAAATTTTCGATCCCTCGAGAGCAACCAAACCAAAAATTAAGTCAAATATTGCCGACTCGGTTTTTTGAGTCGGTTCATGAGGGATAATGGAGCTTGATTGGTCATTGTCGGCTCTGGTACTACTTACATGTACCCCGGGTACTCTTAAGTATACTTACATGTACCCTGGGTACTCTAAGTATACTTATATGTACCCCAGGCACGGTAAATAAACGTAATTGTACTCGGTCAATATTAGACTGTACCCGAGTTGTATTCGCGCCCAAAATCCGATGTCGTATAACGCGCATCCGATTATCTTAAACACACTTCTCTTCAAAAAACACTGCATCAACATGCTTTTTGCGTATGTGATCCGATAATATAGAGGCCATTCTACAGAAAATTGACAAAAATGTGTATATATAATTATTACAAAAAAATAGTCGACAACGACTGATTTAGGGTTAAATTTCCCGGGTACATAAGTATATTTACAGTACCCGGGATACATGTAAGTATACTTAAGAGTACCCGGGGTACATGTACGTAGTACCCGAGCCGACAATGAACAATCGAGCGATACTGGAAGGTGCAACATCTCTCACGCCCCCTAGCATCGCCTTTAGCAGTATTCAATTCTCAACAGGAAAGTGCTGGAGTCATTGATCCCGAGGGACAAGAAAAACAATTGATTAATGTTCGAAATAAATAATTTGATTAATGACAATTCTGTTATTTGAGCCAGGTCACAGGAAAAGCGCAGTCAAATCAGTATCCAATTAAATTATTTGTTATTGTCAGAAAAACGCTTTTAAGCAAACAGCTTTCAAGCGACTGCTGGCTGATCTAGATCCAAACTGGCCACAATCGCCTTAATGTCTCTTGTACTGTGACACAGTTCATTTAACTTTAAAATGATAAAAAGTGCTAACACTAAGAAAGAGTACTAACCAGTAAAGAGTTTGAAATCAATGATGAATCTCAGGACAGCTTGGTGATCTGCCAATCCCCGATGAAATGTTGATATCGGGTATCATAGTATTTCAATAAGTCGCAAAATGCTCGAATACAATTTATAAAGCACAATGTGACTTATATTGATAACAAAAAATACCAGTAATCAGTATGCCAGTTTTGCCGTGTCAAGCTGTTACGATCCAGAAAGTCCTTCATTCACATCGAGTATATATCCTTCAAATTCCAACTATTGTTGTCATAAGCGGAGATTTAGTGCATAAATACTTCATATATCCTAAATGACAGCTTCTAAATGGCGAAACAAGCCAATTTATGCAGTTAGAAAGTTTTGAATCGAGACTCTCATTAAGGCGGCCATTGTTGAATGTTGAAACACGACAACTCTGCTAGGAGAATGTTATCAATGCTCCTACGCAGTGGCGTATGCAAAAGGGAAGTAACTGAAAAATCGAGTTATCTCAATCGGACTGGTTCGGTCTTTTACATAGGCCGCCATTGTGAAATTTTTTAGGATGGTTATCAAACCTTGGACGATGCTGTTCGCATCGTCAAAAATGTTGATTGAACAAGGTCTATTTTGACAGTGAATGTTAACTTGTTCTTTATTTGGTGTGACCATGTTAACAAAACATGATTTATACACCATAAACGATGGTCAACCTTGAATATTTACCAAACTTTTTTTTTAATCCAATCAAAAGGAAAATTTATGGAGCTTGCGTCCAATACTAAGTTCATTTGAAACAAGATAATATATATGTGTGCTGATTTCCATGGGATTTGTTCGTTTTTAAAAAATGTCTAAGATCAAAAATTTAGAACAATCACGGGTTTTGTTTGACCACGATAAAAGGTAAACAAAATTCATCATATCATTCGTCCCTGTCAATCATTAGTAATTAAACTATTAGAAAAAATGTTTCTTGAATACTATACAATACCGTAGATACAAAGTACACAGCATGCTTTCGGAGATGTGTTTGTATTGACTGAACATTTATCATGGGAATTACATTTCCCGTGAAGCGCAGTCGGAAATTAACATAACCATTTGTATTATAAGTGTCTAATGCAAATATAGTGATAAAGGTTTCATGTTATATACTATATTTGCACGTTTTTATATAATGAGATCAAACGCTTGGACATAAACATCATTCATATTCATCAATTCATTATGTCAAGTGTTATAGAACACTATTTCTGATTCAGTTTACCTACCTGTTGAAGTAAATTGTTCCTGACTGGTCAACAGTTCAAACTATCCTTGGAGGGAAATTAAAATAATACTTGTATACAAATTGAATAGACTCTTGATATTTACAAAGTTTGTCTATGTTTTTGTGGGCATCAGTTCAATATCTAATAACAACTACAACGATAAGACTTATTGTATATTAATTACATTAGCAATATAGATATAAATGTGTTGGTAATGTAGCAAATGTTTGGATACAAAATGTGGATACAAACCAATTTTAAGCAAAGTTCTTGTCGGAATTATATAATAATAATACTTTTACTGATGACACTACTTATAAAATTTAAAATGCAACCTTACTCTTATTCTTAAAATAAAAATTAATTATTATACATGAAACATAAATAATATTGGTCAAAACTCATATTCTAACTATGATTGACCATAGCGCTAGGCCAATGAACCTTGTTTTACCGTGATAATTTTGTATGACCATGAACCAAAGTGAACTTGTCTAAAAAAAAGACCATTGTCAACTATTGTCAAAAAAGCGGCAATAAACCAATATTGACCATGTTAACATGTTAGTTTTCTGTTCAACAATTGTCGATGTTGTATGTTTTGACTGTGTTCGTTCATCAAGTGAAGAAAACAGTTTCGTAGATATGATTATATATATATATATATATATATATATATATATATATATATATATATATATATATATATATATATTCGAATCCATTTTACATTTAATGTAATATAGTCATTTTAAGTAAACCTTAATACATCAAATGTATGTTTGTTTTAAAATGTGTTTACCCAGAATTTGAAATCCTATGACTCGTTAGTATATTTTAGAGTGATTTTATCAATTATAAAAATTTCAAGCCAAAACATTAATTTGAAAAATTCGAAAGATCCGTTTATGATAAAGCCCTTAACATGTCTAAGTTGCTTTAGGTCATGCATGCGAAAAACTTGAAAATTTATTTGTATAACACGCATTATTCTTTTTACAGAAAGTTGGTTGATTTTGTAGGTTGTTATGCTTCAGACATGAATTCGTGTTGCACAGACACATAACAATAAACGATATCAATGACATGAATTTTAGTTTCGTCTTGCTTTTAACAGAGGTACGCCCTTATGAATTGCATTGAACTTTCTAAAGTAACAAAACTCACAACGCTTATTGCTTATTTAGTTGTGTGTCGTATGTAGAAATTTTCACGTATTTTTATTAAAAACCTCACTGACGCTGACTTGAAGTTCCCTTCTGACGCCTGTTTGTCGAGTTTCATTATTGCTTCATTTTAAATGCAGACTATGTGTTATTTTTTATCTATGTTTTAAAGATTACATTTTTTTGTTCATCCATGGTAATGCAGATTATGACAACCTGAAGAAATTTGCTATGAAGTGTCTCTTAAATTAATTGAATTGTCACTCACATCTCAGCGGTTGTTTGTTTGCTTTATTTTAGGATTGTCAAAACCAAAGCTGTTAAAACCCTTTTATAGAACCTATAGCACATAGCGATAATAGCAAAGAGGTTTTGTTTGTTATGCTTCGGTTCATTTTTATTATCAAGAATTGACAGACAATGAACCGCGTTGAAAACATTTTACAAAATATATTCATTTATATGCGATTTTAAAACATTCATGTTAAGGGATTATTTACCGTAAAGGCAAACACAACATATGTATGTGTTTTATGTGTTGATTTTATTCCATACAAATATAAACGAACTGTTTACACTTCGCCCGATATGTAACTCATCCAATTTGATAACATTATAATTTTAAGTCGCATACACAAATTTTATTGTAAGAAACTGGCAAAAAAGGTCACTGTTTATAAAATGGTTTACTAGATATATTAAAGAAATAAATACAAAAGTCTCTATAACAAAAACAACAAAACATCAAGTATTATCATTATTAGTTCCCAAACTGAACTAACTGAACAAAAAAAATCGACCGAGTGATTTAACGCCATTTTTGGTTTTAATCACTTCTTAAAAAATGGCTTTTAAAGACGATGTTTGTACAAATACTGTATCGCCATTCCTGCTGACATATAATAGTAACTTTATGATAAACATTCGTTTACTGAAAATCTTATGAAGAAGAACAGAACAGAACAGTTGCGACCTGAGCATATGCAGCTAATCGTAAAAAAACAAACAATTAAGCAATGATAAATACACATGCGTCAACATAACAACATTTTTATGCATTTTGAAACAAACAAAAAATATGATTTTTGTGAGAACATGTAAGAAAAGGCTCTTTTTTCAACAAAAACAATTCATGAATTCTAATTGTTACTGCCAAATATATTTAAATGCGATGGATGGACTGAATCATTGATTCGTCTAGCAATTAAGCGGTTAACACCAACACTTATTTGCATTGAACATTTCATTACCCGCACATATTAATTTTCGTAATGTAAAGTGATGTGTTGTTTTTATATCTGGAATAATGTTGGCCAATTGTCACTCCCCTTGAGTTAACGACTAACGGGTTCATTATTGCTATTATAAACATATGTGTTATGTATTTATATCTTTAATATCAACTGTTGGTTCAGCCATTTTAACGCAGACTAACTCCAATGAAGGGCTTGACAATAAATTGTGTCTCAGAATAATTGAAGTTTCACAGGCTGCGCCTTTTTCCTTTTAGATTTCCATGAGTGACACGAATATAACTTATGGAACGTATTAACAGCGCTTATTTCACAGATCGACTGTGAAATTGTCTAAAAATTGCGTCACGTCGACTATTAATACCTCAGACCGGACAGCCATTAAACTGTTTATCAGAACATTTCGTAGATAAAAGAAGAAAGCACATTAGAGTAACAAACTAAGTCTCGGCCTTGTTTTTGTTTACTTTATCTGAATAAATATTAAATTAAAGGAGAAGGTAATTAAAATTACGCACATGACATTCCCTTAAAGTGTATGCGTCCGATGTGTTCTTGCTTTTACTGGAATGGTTTCCATTATGCGTGGTTTTGGTATCTTTACAAAAAATATCCTTGTTTTTATGTCAATCAAGGACACAACGACTCTGATATGGACTTTCTAAATAAGAAAATTCAATTTGAACGTCTATACAGTAAGATTGCGTAAATTCAATATGCAAATAGGACATCTTATTTCTACAATGTTTAAGGTTAATGACATGCATAGGATGATATGCATGTATTATGACATGCATGACATGCTCTAAGATTTGTCTACGATATTTTTTTCGAATAAAGGCGTTTCATCGAAAATACACGGTGATAGTTTTCTTTTAATGCATATTGTACCTGAATATTTGCAAGTTCTTGCTATATTTATAAACATCAGTTTGACTTTACTTATTTTTTTGTTGTTATCGCGAAAGTATCTTTTTTTGAGTTCTGTAATTTTTCTATTAACGCAACACTGAAGTGTTTTAAATCATTTCCGTGATTTTCATACAAAAAAAGAACACTTGCTTAAATAACAAAAATGTACTTATCGTTCTTGCGATTAACGCTTTAATTTTCCAATTTATGCACGGTATATCTCCAACAAAATGTAATGTGTCCTGTAGTAACGTCATGGCAAGTAAGCCCGGAGAAGCCAATCAGTCCACATTATATAGATGTGTTTTCCGCCAAAACTGCACGTGGGAAGCACGATGTTTGATTATTCCGAAGGAATGAAACTATGCTAGATCCTAACTCCGCTAAGGAATACAAAGATGAAAAAACTCCGCCTGCCTAGCAGACCACAGAACCAAATACGTACGATTAATTCGCGAACTTCGGACATTTGTTTGCATTGTTTATGCCATAAGCGTTTATAAAAAAGTGTTACTGATTTACTAATTCATTGATTGAACAACAACGCTTAAATATAAACACATACTTGACCCGTTACACTACATATAACGTTACAAGTAATTATAATCAATTCAAAAAGTTCAATTTATATTACCGCGCCTTGTTTTATTTGTCTGGAAACATAACTGCTAGCATCAGTTGGTCGTTGGACAAATTATTTTATCAAACAAGAAACACAGCTGACTTTGTATTCAAAACAGTTAACTCAATGTAATCCCCATAAATAAAACTAGTGTCGTCGTATAAGTTATCACTGTAAACGTAAACTGTATTAAATCTCACTTCATATTGTGCTTTTGCTCGAAGAGTTAAGGATTTTGATTTGTATTCATTGAAAACGGGGAGGAAGTTTTTCGGAAGCCAATCGTGCGACAGTCACACGGGCATTTTTGCTTCACACACATGATAACACAATTGCTTCTATTTTAACATAACGGTGTCCATATATGTGTACAGTTCGCTTTAGCATACGCCATCACCACATGTGGCCTTCTTTGCTCTATAAGTTAAGTATGTTATTACTTTTCATTCAATCATAATTATATACATATATGAAATAATGTATCTGTTTTAAAAAACTTTTGCAACTAACAAATTGCATACCACAACATAAATAAACCGCATTGCAATTGAAATGTTAAAAATGTTTTCATTATATCACTTTATGCGCGAACGAGAGCTGAACTTTCTAAAATAATTCGATATAACTATAGTTTACCCTAATACCGTACCAAAGTTTCTTAATGTATTTTGAGTGCGTATACTTACGTTATGTCACAAACAACACAAGTGTGTTCATACCATATACTTAACAATGAAAACAACATTTAATGAACAACACATTTTGAGGGACAACATGCATACTTCTCAACATAAATTTTCCGAATTGCAAAACGCAAAAAGCGACAATTAAGTATAATGTACACGAATCTTAACCTTGACGACAGAGAAAAAAAAACGTATTCGAAAAAAAGAAGTGAATGGGCATAACTCTAAGATATGTTACCTATGACTTCCTTGTAAATGTTAATCAAAGCCGTATTTTTCTGAGAATACGATTTAGGGAGCTCGAGTACATTATTTTATTACCACAAGCTAATTAATCCTTTGTATGAGTTAGCCATATATTTCCTTAAATGTTATACCTCTTTTAACCAATTGCTGAATTTCTCCATCTTGTTCGTACGATTGATCTTAAAAAGACAAAAATATGCACTTGCCATTTGTGTTTCACAGTATAATTCATTTGATCGTGGCAGTGTTTTATTTTAATAAGTCTTATAATTTCGACTTCATGTAAACTACAAAAATTAACAAAACCAATCCAATTGTGTAATAACTTATGATTGAATTTTGATATACCTAATGTATATATCCTAAAATGAGGATTATTTAAAGACAATTCATACACGCAATATGTGTTTATTACTTAGGTGTAGTTAACTTCAATTAACTTGATTTTGAGTATAGTATATTATACATGATTAGGACATATTTAGACATTAAACAATAAGTCGTTCAACTATGCCGTGATTGGTCTTTTTTTTCAGGGTCGACCTAGCTTAAACTCACACCACGTAATTGCCCATGTATGCCATCTTTGCAATAACGTGATTACCCCCTCTGTACATGTCCATTGCTTGTGTTATGACAACATGAATGTGCATAACTCAGATATTCCATATCACATATCACGAGCAATAGCATAAGCGATATACAGAATATCATGTTGCTGTAACATGCTTGGTAATTATTTACAATTTAAACTATGTCACACTAACATGAACTTACAATGAACAATCCCCAGATACGGTTATACTGACACTGGAATGCGCGGCAAAATGTGTACTTCAATTGTGGAGGTTACTTCCTCTTTATCCGACCTATGTGTATATTTGACCGAATATAAATGTTGCATACAAGTCTGTCACGCAGACTTCCACATGTGTAATTAACCGTGCTTAAACAAAATCGATCTGTAATCATATGCGTTCTAATAACAGTATTTAATTTGAGCTGTGCTATGTTCTTGTTTACATCTTTATAGACTTGTAAAAAGACGTTTAAGAGGGAGGAGAAATCGTACTCTAGATACAATCCTGGTTATTTAATAGCTGTTGTCAAGCACCTTTTACACTAAACCTCGGAATAGCGTCTGATGCGAATGAAATAACCGGTACGATTTTAGTGAGGGATCGAACTGGCTATCAATGAGTTCAACTTAGAGCCAAGTGGCCAATGATTTCCTCTCGACAGCGAGTATGTTGTTATCTCATGGCATACGCCATTGATTGCATCATTTGGGTCGTCGATACGAACGGATTCAGACATCATGTTTTCGATTACGGTAAATGATAATAAATAATCATTTGCAAAACAAATATCATACAGTGTATGTTTCCTTTTATGTTATATTTGGTCAAATTATTGTTTCATTTCACGAACATGTTAATAATCAGGCATTCGTAACCATAAACATTAACAGTTTCTAATTTATTGACGTTTGTCTTATAATTGTTCACATTGCAAATTCGTTAAGATTGTTTGGGATCGATATTGAGTTATTAACGCGGTCTTGGAATATTATGTCAAACTTCACCAGGATGACAGACATTGATTTCGCTGGAATGCAAACAATTGTGTCAAGTGAAAACAACTTATTATACTTAGACGAATTAGAAAGAATTAAGTTATGATTGGGGATGACAGAACGATAAAGGATATTAAACATGACGCAGCTATATTTCATGTTGAATCCAAAAGGAGATGAAACCTGAATATGTAAAGAGGCTTCTGCATATGGATATTTGTAGGATTTAAACTTGTTCAGTTTTGTATGTATATACATATATTCATATGTTTAAATTTAACTATAACCGTAATAACTCAATGTTTTTGGACACTTAAAAAGATGTACGTGTCCGAATATTCAGAAACAAAAACGATTCAAAAATACGGCTATCCGAAACTTGCGGGTTTGCAATATATAAAACGCCAATTGCATTACCTACCACCGTAATATCACGTGCTGTTAAAAACAACGACGCATATTAAAATTTACATTTACATATATTTGCATTTGATTAAAAATAATGTATCACTCTCTTGTGTACAAAAGTAACTCTTTTTTATCCCACTTTTACAGCGAATTCGGTTGATTAAAGCCGTGTTTATTAAATTTCATCTATAATCAACGGCAAGGCTATAATCAACGGCACGAAATGACGTCATCAACAGCCGAACCGGGACTACTTTTTCCCACGCACCTCGTAACCTTTATTTGCCAAGTGCATCAATAATAAAAACAATCTCAAATGTTGGTCAATCTTAATGACCTTAATACAAAGAAAAGTAGTAAAAAACGTGTTTGTTGTCATTAATTGTCATTAAACCTCTAGTATTAGGTAAATATAACACTATGTTGCAAATAGGTTCTGTTGTTGTTGCTCCCCTTTGAATAAGTCAGTTCGAGTTGCTCCCCTTTGACCGTAGAAAACAATCGTCTGGACCAAGAAATCCTGTGTTAATTTACAAGCTGTACTCGGATATGCGTCCATCTGATTTTTCTTCAAGTAAACACCCTTTCTACCTGGCAGTACGCACAAATGACACTGCATCCACGTGGTTCATGCGTAAACAATTGGGTGTCAACAAGCTAGGTCAGATGCTGAAGGCGATGGCAAAAGAAGCCGTCTTTTCCGAGCACAAGAGAATAACAAACCACTCGGTTCGCAAATTCCTGGTTCACAAACTTCGAAATGCAAACATTCCACCCACTGAAACCATGGCCATAACAGGGCACAAAAATGTTCAGTCCATAACCAATTATTCCAACATATCTGTTGAACAGCAGCAAAAGTTTTCAAACATTTTTGCTCAGTTCAGTAACAATCCAACAGCTTCCTCTTGTTCACCATCATGCACTGAAAATATGGCCAAAATGCAGCCTAGACAACCACTGTCTACCGTCGGACAAGTTGTTCTTGATGTTCGCCGCACCCAGTCACTTCACCAGCAAATGTCTTTCTCTAGTTCGAACAACTTTGCCTCACAATTCTTTGGTGCCACTTTCCACATTCAAAATGTTAATATATATACTAAGCTTAAATCCGAGTTATCTTTGTTATTTCGTCACAAAAAAACGACATAATATAACAAAGAAGCAAATATTTTGCACCTCGTGATCGAGTTGATAGTTTGATATCGAAAGTGAATTGTGTGTTGTGTTAGGCTACGTTGTAAACAAATGTAGCTCCTCTATATAACAACTTAATGTCATATTGATATTATAAAACTTTAAGATTTGAAATTCAATATGATTAATATTGTAATTAATAACGCTCGACTCTCTGTTACAGAACGATATTATGATTTAAAAAAATGATTATTTGATCAGCGGTTATTTTTTGAACGCGGAGTAATACACTGACCTTGGTTACACTACAGTCATTATCAAAGTACGGCAAACACTCATGCAAACTAATTTTGTTTAAATAAAAAAGTTTACCGAATAAAAAGTGGGATGAATAGAATATTAGGTTAGTGTTGATTAGTGTTGCTCGGCACGAAAACGAAAAAGCACTCGCCAAGGCTCGGGCTTTTTGTTTTCTAAGCCTCGCATGATAAACCTGATCTATAATCAACACTAACCTATTATTCTCTATTTCACCAACGGGTTCAAAGATGACTTTTTGATTTACCGATAGTACGAACCTGAAATTAATTCACTTAAATAACAATCTAACAACTATGAATTATTTGTTTGTTCGTCTGTCTTTACAAGTATTATTACACACATACATGGTAATTTACCCATTTGCGCAATTGATATGGTCCATTGCAATAAGGCATTTACCTGCAAGGTGTTATGACCTTACTCCGGTCATAAAACGGATTATGGAAGTGACACCAGATACACGAAAACAAAGAAGTAATCTGGAATAATACCCTGTAATGTACTATCCAAAAATGAAGAGTCATAAATTATTGACGAAAAGGTGAAGGACCGAAAATTGTGAGTAATTAAATAATTATATACCGTGAATGCGATTAAATCGTTAATTTGACAGCTTATAAATCTAAATACAGTAATTTTTATTCAAATAAGTAGTAGTAGTAGTAATAGTAGTAGTAGTAGTAGTAATAATAATAGTAGTATTAGTAGTAGTAGTAGTAGTAGTAGTAGCAGTAGTAGTAGTAGTAGTAGTAGTAGTAGTAGTAGTAGTAGTAGTAGTAAGTAGTAGTAGTAGTTAGTAGTAGTAGTATAGTAGTAGTAGTAGTAGTAGAGTTAGTAGTAGTAGTAGTAGAAGTAGTAGTAGTAGTAGTAGTAGTAGTAGTAGTAGTAGTAGTAGTAGTAGTAGTAGTAGTAGTAGTAGTAGTAGTAGTAGTAGTAGTAGTAGTAGTAGTAGTAGTAGTAGTAGTAGTAGTAGTAGTAGTAGTAGTAGTAGTAGTAGTAGTAGTAGTAGTAGTAGTAGTAGTAGTAGTAGTAGTAGTAGTAGTAGTAGTAGTAGTAGTAGTCAAAAAAGTAGTAGTAGTAGTAGTAGTAGTAGTAGTAGTAGTAGTAGTAGTAGTAGTAGTAGTAGTAGTAGTAGTAGTAGTAGTAGTAGTAGTAGTAGTAGTAGTAGTAGTAGTAGTAGTAGTAGTAGTAGTAGTAGTAGTAGTAGTAGTAGTAGTAGTAGTAGTAGTAGTAGTAGTAGTAGTAGTAGTAGTAGTAGTAGTAGTAGTAGTAGTAGTAGTAGTAGTAGTAGTAGTAGTAGTAGTAGTAGTAGTAGTAGTAGTAGTAGTAGTAGTAGTAGTAGTAGTAGTAGTAGTCGTAGTTAGTAGTAGTCGTAGTAGTAGTAGTAGTAGTAGTAGTAGTCGTAGTCGTAGTCGTAGTAGTAGTAGTAGTAGTAGTAGTAGTAGTAGTAGTAGTAGTAGTAGTAGTAGTAGTAGTAGTAGTAGTAGTAGTAGTAGTAGTAGTAGTAGTAGTAGTAGTAGTAGTAGTAGTAGTAGTAGTTAATGGGTGTATTTTCATTTAAGTCTGAAGTAGGTTACTTTTTTGATTATTTTGTTTCGTCTTAAACTTCATATTGTGTTTTTAATTTTAATGTGAATTTTAATTCTAAGTTATGTGCATCGTATTTCAGACTCTGATATATTTTAATACCATTACTTTACTTTATATTTTCGTTTTGGTCTGACTGGTTAGATGTGGATGTTGTCGTGAATGCCACGATTTTGTATATATGAAACATTGATATTGTTATGTAAATTTGCTCCATCTGATATACATATATATACTTTGCTCCGCCTGTTATGTAACAACAGACTATATGTCTTTGCTCCTTGTTTGACCTAGTTATTTGGGCGGTAAAATCATATTTAGGCGGGAAAATTGTACTATGTTATATTACTCCATATAGCACTTTTCATGTAATTAATGCATATCTTGCTATTTATGAGGTGTTAGTTAGTTGGCGGGAAATTATTGTATAAATACCACGCCATGTGCTTGGACAAAGCAGAATTAGAAAAAGCATTAAAGAAAAAGGATTGTGTGTTAAAGTTTACTTGGAAAAGTTGGATTTATTCTATTAAAATAGTATAAAATAAGAAAAGTCAATTATGTAAAACAAAAGTGATTTGTTGAGAATCAAGAACTGCAAATAAAAAGTAATTGAAAGTTTCATCAGTGTCTTGTGTTATTATTTAAATGTGACTGAAGTAAAAATAGTTCACCATGTTGGTTTAATACAGCTATTGCACAATTTCGTAATGCATACATATAATACTCGAAAAGGTTTTCTTCACTCTTTTTTAGTATCAGTTTATGGATGTTATGGTTCTTGTTTCTTGTTTATGTCCGGGACGCGTACGGATGAATTTGATGTTTGTTTGTTATGTTAATTTGCGCAGCGAGATTGATCATGTGTTATTTGCTAAAGATTGCTTAATGTTTACAATTTAATAATAGCTGCTTATTTGTCGATTTCTCTAACATAAGATGTTTCGGGAGGTGATAAAGGCACCTTTACTCCGGTCTTGAGCCATGGGTTCATATTCGTCCCCCTGTCATTAAAAGCAAAAAGGAAGACATTAAAAATGGGCAGAAGAGTTGCGTAAATCGCTCGCGATTTTTATCTAAATCGTTTATTATTCCACCGATTATTATGCACAATTCTCTTGATTTGGTGGTGGTGGATAAATCTTGCAAATAATCGTAGCTTCTTTAAACAAAAATTATGTTTCAAATTTGTAAATGTATACGAGCTTAAGCAATTCAATCTGATTTATGGGCGTTTTGGGTGTCCTGTGTGCGCTTTGGGCATTGGCGGGGATCAATTTATTCAAACCTTGACTCTTGATTTTATGTTTCCACTAACCGTCTGATTAATATGAATACATGTGCACTATTCACATGCCATACATGTGCATGCTTAAGTATACATAATGGCATGCCCTACATCATTTATTTAGTATCGTTTCAGTTCTTTAGACATCCGAACAAGGATGTTGCACCGTTTACAGGCGTCTCGAGACTCATCAACTGAGCGGTGCAATTGAGGTCGATCTCCGTTGCACATAGAAGACAAACCGGCGTCAAAAGAATTGTTGTTTTTTTTTGCATTTATATGTCGAAAGTCCTGTCAAATACAAACAACCACTCCTATTGTTGTCTTTGGGTTATTATTTTTTACTGAAACATGTGTTAAGATTAACGAGGATAACAACGATGTTTTCATCGATGATTAGGATGATGATGACATTAATGATAATGATGTTAATAGGACGATGATGATTATATGGTTTATAATGATGATGAGAATTTAATAGTATTTTGAGAATGGAGAATAATAAATTTACTAATAACTATGAGTGATGTTATATATATATATATATATATACACATATATTTGTTCATAATATATGATAATATAATTAGTTTAATTACCCATATGTAAATTGTAAGATAACTATTTGCTTACATTTATTCTACACAACTAAAAATAAATTGTGTATTTTTATACAGATGTGGAACATGCACGTCTGATTGTTAAATTTAGTGCCATATTTAACCCATGCACATAATGTTAGCTATATTTTTCTAATAATACATGCGGTCATAATACTGTCATGTATTATGTTAGATAGTATATACATCTTTTATTACTGTATAATCAATTTCTTTTCAGGTGACCTTTTGATATGTTAATTATTAAATGGTTGAGACTGACAATGTTCTATGTAAAAGTCGTAATAATATTGTCTGTTCTGTTTTGTTGTATTGTTACTCCCCTTGAGTTAAGTATTGCTATATTTAAACGTAAGTGTTAAGCTTTTCTATCTGGAATATACATGTTTGATTCCGCCATTATAAAGAAGACTAAATCCCCATGAGGAAATTCGCTATTTATGTTCACTTAAACTAATTGAAGTGTCGACAGCTGCTCCTCGCATGTTTTTCTATAAGATTACAAGGAGTGGATCAAATTTAGCGGTTGGAATTATTTACAGCGCTTTTTCTCAAATCGTATTTTCGATTTTGTGTTATTGTAGTTAATGTAGACTATTAACAACACAGACCGGGCAGATAATCCACGATTTTTTCAGACCACTGAATAGAGAAAAAAAACAGCACATTATATGAACCAACTACATCCCGGTCGAACGTTTGTCATATTTTGGTTTGACATAGTTTTGTTTGTGTAAGATAAAGATGATCAAAATAAACAACAGCAAAACATTGCTGATATGGAATTTTTAAACAGAAAAATGCAATTGCATTTTAGCACAGTCGAAAAACATCCAATGACCAGCAAATATGACAACTTAATTTAACAATGTTTACGGATGAGATGCTCAAATATTTTCCCCGAGATTTGTTTCTAATTAAGGCGTTTTATCTCAAATCCTCTGAGATACCTGTCTTTAAATGAATTTTGTACCTGACGATTTACGATTTCTTACTCTATTGATTAGCAACTGTGTGTGTGTCACACGCATTTATAACAATGTGTTGTGATAGATGCATTGTTCAATCGCGTGAAATATGCCCATAATTGCGGAAATTACTTAGCCAATCCCGCGAGTTAATATTCACGGCCGTGTTTTGATGTGTTTCCCCGTTTAGTCAAGTCTTGATATGCGATTCTCGACTTGGATGTACTTATCCTTGTTGATAGAAGAACTGTCGTTAAGCTCAAAGGCAAACACAATACGTTTACGTTAAAGACTTTCAAGGGATGTCGTAAGCGGCATTTTTTTCGTTAAGACTTCTCAAAATTAAGAAACAGTATTCTTACGTAGTGCAGTGGTCAGTTTATTCAAGGTATGAAAGACAAACACAATTTGGTTTAATTTGGTTGCAAACACACATGCTTACATAAAATATATTCATTGCAGCTTGGAAAGCGGGGATCGGTTTGTCGACTGACAAATTAGTTGATAAAACAAGGAACAAAACGGACTGTCCGTGTTATACAGTAAACAAACTATTATTGATATCAGTAACACTCGTACCGTCGTATAAGTTTTCACTGTACAATATTAATTGTAATACATGTCGAAACAAACCTTGCTTTGGGGAAAAGTGGTAAGAAAGGTAATCTGTATTTGGTCCTTAACAGGCAGGAGTATTTGTTGAAAGCATAAAGTGCAATAGTCTTAATGAAATTTTGATTTCAGCAAACGGATGACTAAGTTGGTTCTTTTTAAAATTGCGGTAACAAAAAGATAGCGTTCTTTGCTTTATATGTTATGTGAACGATCACAATTCATTACATTTCTAGTCTATACATATATTAAATTATAAAATGAACCTCATGTCAACACATTTGTAACTGACATCGTCCAGACAACACAATTAGCAAACCGCATTACAATCGTACAAGTAATGCGCATAAGAGGGCCGATATGACTTTGAAGTAATTCATGTTACTTTCAGACAGTACCAAACGTTCGTAGTGTAAAGTCAGTTTACGCAAATTATTGTAAATCCTTTTTTAAACATTAAAAACCCATACACTATTTGCACATTTTAAATTGTAATGATTTAATAAACACCACATATATATTCACATCTTGTCACTAATCATGACAAAAAAACAGCCATTAAACTTTTGTTACATCATACATACTTCGCAACATTATTGCTCCTAGTTGCAAAAAGCAGTACTAACAACATTCATCTTATCTATGACAAGAATATTTCAAATTACTTTCATGCTTAATGAAATCCGTAGTTTTTTTTTTAAATCATGAGTTAGGGAACGTGTTTTAAACGAATACCATATATCGTGTGCAAGACTTTGCGATAAACAGTCGCAACACGACGACTCAAAATCGCTTGGCTCAAATTTCCGATAGGCAAGAATCTCATCGAAGCAACGAGTTGTATTGCTATATATTCATATAATTTTCTGTCGGATGGCTAGAATATGCGAGGGTCGAATTATAGGATTGCTGGAACGGTTTTCACAGTTCTGGTCACAATAATCACTTTTTTTTTTTTGGTTTGGCTCGAACTCGCTTCGGGTCGCATAAAGCTGTAAATAAATTAGATGCTCTAGATTAAAGACGCGCCATACTGGAAAAACATGTCATCCACTCAATCTCTAATTGATTTTAGTAAGATGCATAAAATATTGCTGTTATTTGTACAAGCAGTATTTGTATGGCTAGATCGGCTGCACACAATATGTATAAAATCAAATTAATGGAATAGAAAAACGTTGTATTACACGACAACTCATTACCAAAACACAGACTGACATCGTATAATTCTTAAAAAAGCAAGCGAAGGAATAAATGCATGGTGTGTCGTTAAATATGCGTGTATTTTGCGTATGCATGTTTTTGTTTCTTACATGTACCCATTAATGGCTAGATAGAAACGCTCTTATATAATATACAATTATTATATTATATATTTATGATTGTATCTGTAACTATTAAAGTTTCTATAACGCTCAAAATAAACGAAAATTTCGTAGTAAAGTATTTCGTAAAATAAAGTTAACACCTAAACAATCAGTGTTCCTTATAGCAATAGCCACAATTTCAACGCTTGATGTGGTATGATTACATAGATTTTTGTAGATACAAAATGCTTGTTTTTATTTATTTGTGACCACAATTAATTCCATTTTAATTTCCCGCGAATATATATATTCATACGACACACTTACACCATGTAAGTGTTCATGTGTCGTATGAATAGATATCGTTGCGGGAAATCAAAATGGAGAAACAACGAGCATTTTGTATCTATAAACATCTATTATACTAGACCACATGTGGCGTTGAAATTTCGGCAATTGCGATAAAGAACACTGATTTTAAATTGGTTAAGTTTATTTGACGAAATATTGTACGAAAGTTTCGTTGATTTTTGGTAGTAATACTACTTTAATTAATATTGATTTATACAATTATTAAGTATATTTGTCGTTCTTATATTTTCAATAGCAGACACGTGTACGGACATTACGCAGTATGAATACTTTTAAACTGGATATGTAAATCTATTACAGATTCATGTTAGTAAACCTTATAACATTAGAAATCAGAGAGCTGGATTTCAAAATGACTCAAACTTTTGTTGTCGGTAGCGGCGAATTCGAGCCATCGTGTTTCGAAAATAGTTAACTTAATACCTCATGTTGACGAATTATTAAATGTGCCAGGAGTCAACTAAAACCGTTCATACAACTGATTTAACCAGTGAATTACATAAACAAATGCACCTGATACGGTTGTGCCATCGTGCAATACCATGGATAATAGCAGTGTACATCACTTGGATGTTGATCACTTTTATTAACTTACAGTTGTTTATAAAATACAATACATCTTAAGGGCATATTATGACCGATATCGTTCAGATATTCCAGAATTGGGCAATTATATGTCAGGGACGCTTTACCTAAACCTTACACCACACTTTCGTCCATGAATTTCTACTATGATGTTAGCAGCAACATTGTATCTAAACGTTAAATGTTTGTTTAAAGTCTTCTGAATGGTATTTACATGAACACTCTGCCGACAGTAATCGAGAAGTTTCTCTCAAAATAATTGGAGTGTTAATAGGAAATAAACGTTTTTTCTTTAAGACGTGGTTTGATGCTGAAATTCACTTAATAGGTTATATACTCAAGAATGAAAGCTTTAATGCTGTTAGAGAATTAAATAGAATGTACAATTAGAAACTTAATTTGATAAATTATACAGGAGTGCCAATAGCTGTATGTTTATGAACATATACTGTATATCGTGTCCTACACAACAAATCATCAAACCCGTTTTGACCTCATTATTACAACTTATATTGAAATAAATCTGATGCAAAAAAGGCTATACATCATTCTAAATACAAAATAATTAACAACTTTGCGTAAAAGCTAAATGTTTTTCCAATCTCAATAGTATAATTTATGAAAAGGAATGTAATTGCATATTTGAACTACCATTTTAATGACCAATGATGTTTAAGTTCAGTGTTTCCAATACAAAATAATCCACAGGATACGTAGAACACACAGTCTTCTGAATAAAATGAAAATAACTGATGATCCATTATGTTAATTTTTTTAACTAAAATAAAGAAACGTTAGAATATTTATTCTGGAAATGTAAAATATATAAAGCAATTATTGACAAAATGTTACCATGACAATCATCTTTTTCTTTAATAAGACAATTTTTTCTACTTGGATATTAAACAAAGTCTACTAGAGCTATTAATACTGTTATTTTGTATTTTAACCTTTACTTCTACGCGTGTAAAATGAATAAATGCATCCAAGGCATAACATGAGTAAAGAAATACATAACGTATGAAAATTGTAACTTAAAAAAATATAAATTTCAAAAACTAACTTAGACTCCTTTGAGCTTAGCTTATTGTTTCATTTTTGTACTTATTCAAATATAAACATCCGTTACAAATTAATATGAACATGAACGAATACGTGTTAATGATTTTACAAAGCTGGAGTCGTTGAATTGCAATGTATTTACTATTTGTAAATCGTCATTATGAATTTTACTGACGCAACTTATTAAATATGCTACAATATATATACAAACCCATGAAAGCCTGTGTTTGCAACAGCGACGAATTAACGTGTTGGATTTTGGTGTAATATAGCTTTAAAGAAAGATGTCTGGGCTGTGATGACCTTTTCACATTCTAAACGAACGAATGTATTACTAACGTAAAAAATAAACGGTTACGAGGACACTGGGATAAAGAAAAAATCGTCTTTTAACGTGGCACAAGTTGTGTTATTAAAAAAAGGTATTTCAACGGATTTCTTTCAAATACTGCGGGATAACTTTTTTTTCTTTTGCCAAATCTACAGGCATTATAATGTTGAATAGGATGCAATGTTAATCAACCAATGCACTTGTTATAGCATATATGAGTGTTTCTATAAAACGCTGAAATTCCATTTAAAGGTTTAACCATGATAAAGGTTAATTAGTGCATTTCAATAAGGATAATTGGTGCATTTTAATTAGGTCACTGCTTTTCGCACACGGATGCTTAAATTGCAATGACATTTATCTGAAATACAATGAACGCATAAAACTATCGATCGACATTATCAAACAACTATGTATTGTTGTTAAGACATTGTACGTACATATTACATAAGCACCTAAGCACAATATTGTACAAAAGCCGTGCATTATTTAAAATAAAATTTTAATTAATGTTTTCGTTTACCATGCGCAAAGAAAATATTGCCATGATTTAAAAAAGCACCATTTCTTATAACGGTACGAAACGAAAAATTATGTGTTAGGAAGAGTGTTTAAAAAATAATATGAAACGTACGTAGTATGCACGTAATAAAACATATCATATTTGATATTAAAATCGTTCCAGGTTTACTGATATCAATGCAGTCGTTTGTAGTTTGGTCGGTATGATGTCTATTAGAAACGATCACTGTGACGTTTGTCGTTTAAGAGGGAACTAAATAGCACATACACGTAGTGCGGTAATTGTAATATACAACTCGTACTATATTCAGTATAATTTTATGAAATGTTCTTTAATAAACCGACCACGAGATTTACTGATGTTGGGGAAAAGAAATGTATTTGCGAAAGAATATCAACAATTTGATGGCCATATACAGCTAGCATTAGATTGTGGCCATAATACGAACAACAAGTGTATGAAATTCGCAAAATATGTATTCAAATATTCATTTATTTAGTCCTCCACATTAAGAAAATATTTTTAACATGTTATACAACACATTGTCCGGCAACAAATCACTCAAAACATAATGCTGAATACACATATAGGACGGTATAAATTCTTAAACGCGACACAATCTTCTCTAAGATTCTACTTTGTGATTTGAAACATGGAGGATTCTTAAACACTACATTTGTGCAATTATATGGAAACCCATTTTCATAAACAAATGTTGAAATCTTTTACAAAAAACAATTAGTTTTATTCAAATGTAAGGCATTAAATAAAACTAGCTGTCAATGCATATCTCAGTTAAAATATAAATTTATAAAAAGAACATTCTGCCGCGCCCGCAGAAAAGAAGCCTTTTCATACAATACGGTTCTTAAATTATTGCAAGGAATCTACCAACGGCCAAAAAGTGAGACATACAACCAATGTACTTTTAAATGCAGTCACTGTCAACGGGATTAAATATGTACTGTCCTATTTAGACCCCACTAGCCATAATCAACTGTAATTCGATTTCATCTTCTCTCCAAATTATAATCAGACGAAAGCGTAGCGATTTTTGAACCTGCTTATTTGGCAACTTTTATACGAATGCAATCTCGTCCCTAAGAGGAATATTAGACGTTTTCTATGAATGAAATGCTTTTGATTGTGTAACATGTAGAACATTTCTTTTCCGCTCCAGTAGTTAAGATTAATCAAATCGTACAATAAAATAGAATGCAATTCTGTCACTAGCTATCAGTGTCGAAAAGTCTGGCAGTGTTGCAAGACACTTTGATGTCCTTCTAAATGTTATCAATGGTAATGAGAGCGGTCTTAATGAAGTGTAATAATTGCTTGTTACTTTTTCATAATATTTGGTAAAAACGCACACTTGGAACAAAAGTGGGGTATTATCGCGTATTATATTATTGCATTGTGTTACTGCACTGCAAACAGTATAGGATTTAAAACGTTTTACCCTTGACTCGATAAATATATTTTACAATAAATTGGAAAATATTGTTTTGCATAGCTATAATGCGTTTTAAGGATAAGTCATTATGGAATTTCTAATTTTCTGTGTTACAATAAGTATGAGTAATAATATAGAAATATGACGCGTTTGGTCAAGCATTATAATAAACAAACTACGGTTTGCTTCGCTAGATAATTCACATATGATATGTGCAACGTGTAGCACCATATAATTAAAAAAACTACTATAATCATGCTTGGGGTTAAAGTAACAATACTGAAAAACTAACCTCATTTGATTGTATTACCTTTTGTAAACAAATCAAGATAAACTGTCACTGCCAGGTATATGTGTACATAAGTATATATAATGTGCAAAGCATCATGGCTTTGTTTGAACGTTTGTTATAAGTGTACTTTTATGTATATTTGCATTATTGCGTTAAAATGCAATGTTAATTGATTAAACAACTACTATTTAAAAACTGATTTAGTCGCAGTTCGATATAAATTTAAAAAACCTCTTATCTTTACTTGTTCACATATTTTGCCATGTTTTGAAATGTTTTATTAAATGCTTTTAAAGAGAGAAAAAAAAAACAAGTATCAATACCTGGGCTCGACACACTGATCCTTGGAATATAAGATTTAAAACCCCACGGTCATTCGTGCTTATACATTGTAACAGTATTTAATACTTTATAAAAGTAATCCATTTGTGTAACAAAATATAAATATAAAAACAGAACTCTCCAAATTATTCAATTGCTTCGCGTTTGAAACGCAGTATTAATTTTAGGTTTTTTAATCGTCAACAGATGCATATAATGGATATTTAAGAACATGGTTGATGTTCAGTATTATTGTTTCGTCGTATATAACATAACCGAAACGACAATTTGCAACTCTGAAACAATACATTTCTTTTTTTTCCAATTTACCGAATAATGAATAGGTCCATTTAAAGCATGATTGTGTATTACTACGCTGAAACTCCCAGTATATACGATTGAAACGGCCATCCTTGTTGTCTACTTAAACGCATCATATCTATGACATATTAAATTGGTGCCCAGACAAAACTAGTACATGAGTAACAAATCCGTGCAAGTCACACGATCCCTCGTAGGCGTCGCGACATTAAACGGATCAAGTTTGTATCATTTGTTAACGAGTGCGACTTTTTAAAGAAGTACAAAAGCATAAAATCGAATTAACGTTTCCGATCACATATTCTTCTTTCTTAACAGTTCATTTATTGAACAGTCTTAAACTATGGATGACATACTAATATGAACAGTGTACGATACTCTTAATTTTAATCATTGCTATTATTAGTACATGTTTTTTATTTGCAACTTATTTCGTTTTAACTGTTAAATAGATAAAATATTACAGAATGTTTAATCGTCTATTTTAATCACATGATTCCGATTTAAGTTACTAACATTACATATGAAAGGTTTATAATATGAGCACAAATGTAAACAATGAAATACAGCTTTTGAATCAATTGCATTAGACAAATTCTACCCTGTCATTTAAATATCGTTTTATTTCATGTTCAGTATGTATATGTATTGTATTTATTTTGACCTTACAGTCAAGGATAACCAATGAAAGTGCAAGCACGTATTTCCAATGTGGTCCTTTCGATTTGCTGAAGAGACAGCAAGCGGAAGAGACAGTATTGAGATATTGAGTACAAGGAACCCGGGTGTGATACCCTAGCTCTTTGCGAATAGATCCCTTGGTTATTTTACGTGCGCAGTGTATAGCACCGATACACGCGATAATTACCTGGGTTTTATACCAGAACATCTCTAGTTGGGTGGGAAACACTTGAAGCATTGTGCCCCGGCCAAGAATTGAACCGGGACCTCTGGAATGGTAGACCAGAGTGTTACCACTCAATTACCGCACCATCCTACATTGTTTCTCAGTGATTGATTAGGAAGATATTGGATATGATATGACAATATCTATTTATTTGTAAAATTAACCGGCCGGGACATTGTGATGCGGTTTTATTCATGTATCAGTCCGAGCATTACTATTTAGGGCAAAACACTTTTACAAAAGAAATTAATTTCATTTGTGAATTTTGTTTTCATCCATCATGACCCTTAACTGGCAAATGATTTATGTTATTGCATTTAAAGTATTATTGCTTTATGCAAAATTAAAATAATAAATGCAATGTGTTTAAAATATACCAAAGAAAATCATTTCTTTCGGTGGTTGTTAAAATAATGTTAATATAAATTTTTATATGATGACAGAATTAGACAGAATTCACGAAACATTTCTTCAGTAGGACCTAACCTAGTACAATAAATAAATGTGAACACAATACTCCAAGAACGCCGGCACATTCTGAGTTTGTAACATCATTAATATTATGTGATGAATAATAATGAAAAAAACAACAAATGTGTCTTTTCTTGGCCAATTCATTTCTTCGTTTAATCATAATATTGGCGATGTTAGCGTATATATAAATGCAATTACTCTGATTTATGACTTATCTAAAAAAGATAGAGTTACTACAAGCCTAGATTTATAGCCATGTCAACAAGCCATGAAATTAAATTCAGGGAAGCACTCGCATAACAAACAATATATATTCATAATATTGACGGTTAAATGCCTCTTTATTTTCAGAGAATGGCATGCCATTAATGTCATGTGATGGATATTAATGAAAACACATTTATTGACTAATTCAGTTCTTCACTCACTAAACCACAAAACAATACTAGCAGTGGTTATGTATGTCTATATGCGATGCCTCTGATAAATGTATTGTATAGTAAAGTGTTATTGTCTCAATGCCTTTATTTATAGCTATGTCAACAGGCCATATCATTGAATGCATGGAAACAATGGCATTACAAATCGGACCTGGTTTTACTGTAACAATGAATGTATGGTCAATATCAATTGGTCTTTAGCCAGCGAATGATGAGTTTCGTCACTGTAAGAGAACGCACGTATCCGAATAAGAAACTAAATATGGCTTTGTATTACTATCACAGAGGCTTCTTCTCGAAAATACTATATATTTAACAGTGCATACATCTATATAAAATGCCATATTTTACAGTTTAAAAAACTATAACAGCCCCTTCTAATGCCACGTAATATGTAGATTTGTAAAATCATTTGATTTGATGTTTGAATTAAGATCTCCGTTAATGATCAGACATTTTGGATCCATCCAATACAATACCAAGACGGTAGTCTAAACATGTAATTAAATGTTCTTGCACACTGAGCTGAACTTAACTTTTACATTCAAGAAAGTAATACTTTCTGCATTAAACATAAAATCATTTAACACACGTTGAATTTAACATACTAGAGTTGCGACACCTTAAGGGTTTCGCGGGATGGAATGAGTGGAGAGTTCAAATCAAATTGAAAATCGATTATTTCAAAATAAAAAATTGGTACGAAAAAATATGTGGGCAGTGGGTACGAAAAAAATAATAATTTGGGTACGAAAACAAATTTGAGTACGAAAAAAAGGGTACGAACAAAATAAAGGTAGGAAAAACTATTTGGGTACGAAAAAAATGGGTACGAATAAAAAATTAGGTACGAACAAATTTGTGTACGAAAAAAATTTGAGTACGAACAAATGGGTACGAAAAAATTTGGGTACGAACAAATTTGTGTACGAAGAAATAATGGGTACGAACATAATATGGGCAGGAAAAAAAAACTAATTTGGTTACGAAAACAAATTAGAGTACGAAAAAATAAAGGAAAAAAAAATAATTAGGGTACGAAAACTATTTGGGTACGAAAAAAATGGGTACAAATAAAAATTTGGGTACGAAAAGATCTGGGTACGAAACAAATTTGGGTACTAAAAAAATGGGTACGAATTTTTTTATTTCGGTACGAAAAAAATGGGTATGAAAATAAAATTGGGTACGAACAAATTTGGGTGCGAAAAAGATTGGTACGAAAAAAAAATGGGTACGAACAAATTTGGGTACGAAAAACATTTGGGTACGAAAAAAAATGGGTACGAAAAAAAAATTGGGTATGAAAACAATTGGGAACAAAAATAATGGGTACGAATTTTTTTTTAGGTACGAACAAATTTGGGTACGAAAAACATTTGGGTACGACAAAAATGATTACGAAAATCGAAAAATTGGGGTATGAAAAATCTAATTTGAATTGTCTAGCCCGTGAATTGTCTCCTGGGGGTGAATTGTCTTGGGGTTGCTATTAAGGCTACATGTACTTCCGGCCAAGCCACGTGTTTATAGCGATTGCGCAATAAAAAACACCACTTTTTCGTGATTTAATCAAAAACTAGATTTTTCCCAGTAATAATGAATACGCCAACAGGTAGATCGCGTTATATGTACAGTTAATGGAAAAATTCATAGGGCCATACATTGTAACTCTGTGAAAAATCATCTGACCAGAACCGGCTGATAATATGCATGTCTCCTCTTGGTAGTGAAGCTTCCCAATAAGTTTAATTGAATTCCAGTCATTAGTTGCTGAGAAATAGCCCGGACAAAAATTGTGCACGGACGGACAGACGAAGCGGCGACTATATGCTCCCCCCTTAAAAAATTTGGGGAGAGCATAATAAAATAGTTGTGGCAATTTAAAGGTGGTACGCAAACTTTAAAATAGATTTATCAATTATATGCTTATTCTTAGTGAAAAAAAGGCCATAATTGTTACAAAATGCTTGATACAGTTATCTGCTTTTGTTTATACATTGGGTTCATGTTGGTTAAGAAGCAAAATACATGTATGAAAGTAATATGTCAATGGACATAGGAAATATATTTGAGGTGGTACGCAAACATTCCAATGCGCGCACCTACGCCGGGGTGAGTAGGATAGGTCCACTATATATATTTCATATATAATAGTCGAGCTAAAAAGTAAATTTACTATAAACAACAAGCTTACCTCAATCACAATTTTAATGCAATGCAGTTAATTAATATAGTTACAATGATATGCCAGGGATTGAAACTAACTTTTTACTATTGTGGGCAACCATCTTTAGTATTTTGGTTGCCCAGATAAAGAATAACGAGCCCAGAAATATGAACATGTGAATATTATTATACATGTTTTTAATAAAATAATAGATAATTATATACATTTGCTGACAATATTATGTTCAATGCATGATGTATTATTATGAGCCTGAATTGAATCATGTCCTATTCCTAAAAAATGAATGTTATTTAACTAGTATTGATCCATGGTGATCAATTGTTTTTCAATTTTTATTGCACTGAATTGTTTTAAGATTTAAAAAAAAGAAGTTTACCAACTTTTGAAAATGAGTTGCCCAGACCAAAATCTACTTGCCCGGGCTCACGGGAAACCACTTATTTCCATCCCTGTATGCTCTTCATTTTCTGTTCTTCCATCCCATTCTCAAAATTAATTTTAAAGCACAATATTTTTTAAAAACATTTGTATAAATTGCTAATCATTATCACCCAAAAAACAATTTTACAACGCTGTAATCGTGTCGTAGAGATTTTGTTTACTATTATCAGTGTTCTCTTTAAATACCGGCAGCCAGCGATTCTGCCGGTTACATTTACTCTTACATTTACATGACGGCTTCTTTTCACAAATATATCAAGTAAATGTCATAAATGCTTTTGTTTTACTGCATAGTTGCCGGCCATATAACTGGTACTCCATTTTCTGGAAAACACTGAATTATGCATGGCAAACACACAATACTTAAAATCTTAGATTCGTTTTTAAAATAAATTGACACTTCCAGCTTGTCGCCATTAAAATCCAAAGATTCAAATAATTTTCCACGAGGTACGTCAACAATTGTGTAATCAAATGAATGAAAAATAAAAGTAAAGAAAGCCGGATTTTACATAAATTCCAGGTTGATAAACACAACAAGGTAAAGGTACCTTGTAGTCGGTGAGATATAATAATAATACAGTTAGTAAGGCTCGTACCCTGGGTACGGTAAATATACTAAAACGTACCCGGGAATTTTAACACTAAATCGGTTGTTGTTTGGGTATTTTGTAAAAATTAATTATGTTTACATTTATGTCAATTTTCTGTTCAATGGCATTTATATTATCAAAACTCATTGTTAAAATCAATGATGTGATTTAATTTTAAATCTTAAATTGTTTAAAGTCGCGTCATTGTATGACGTCGTCAAGTATAATATTTTCCGCGACATCGCACGTTCACTTTTTACCGTCATAGATTATTTAAAAGAAACATTATTTGGTTTGCAAGGTCCGTTAAATGGGGAACACCATATTCGGTATTTATATTATGTTTTAACAATTAATTCATACTGTGTAATAAATATTGTATAAGATATTTCGATATTGATTGAAAATGTTTCAAATTGTTATTTATGAAACCTCTTATTCTAATTAGTGTATGCCATTATATTATACTTTGAAAAGCATATCTGTTGTACTATAATCTTATTATTCATTTTTTATTGTTAATTTCATTTATTGTAGAGAATCGTCAATGTTACATCTAGTCGCCAATGCTTGTCGTCAGTGTTAGTCGTAAATGCTTGTGATCATTGTCGTCAATGTTAGTCGTCAATCCTTATCGTCGTTATACATGAAGGAAATAAAAGCAGAAACAGAGACGTATTCTTGATTACTTGCTTATTCCTACGACGTCCTCTCAACACTCAAACTAAAAAGCATGTTGATGTAGATTTTTTAAAAGAGAAGGTTGTTTAAGGTAAACAATATTGTTTTACGTTATCTGTAGCATGTTTAACGACATCGGATTTTGGGCGGATATACAACTCGGATACAATCTAATATTTGCGGGTATGTTTAAGTTTATTTACCGTACCCTGGGAACATGTAAGTAAAGTTAAGAGTACCCGGGGTACATGTACCGGTAAGTAGTACCCGAGCCGAGAATGACCAATCGAGCCTTAGTAAGTGATTGATGGTGTATGGGATAACATGCACTGAGGGTGTATATTTTTCATGAACAAGTCTATTGAAGGTGTTAGAGATGCATTGATCCATAACATTAAAAAGGGTAATTTACCACGGGCTTATTAAAATTAAAACGATGACATTTCATTGTACCAGCTGTTTATTGTTCAGTACTGTAAGCTTGCAATATTTTAAATAATGTAAACAACTTACCTTGTATTAAGTTGGCACATTGTTGTCAGGTGTAGAAACTTTTTATACTTATTTCTGTTAAGTTGCACTGGCTGAACCAAAAGAATTATGTAGTCGTTTCTGAATAATCACGAAACAACCTACTAATGCATATATGCTTGCCAGTTACTGAGTTTGTGCATTTCCATTCATTATATTATCGGCCTTGGCAAACAGCGTAGACTCAGATGAGACGCCGTGTGATGTCTGCTATTTCGTTACGCTGAAGATTTCCATATCCACGTGTGTTTTTATGTCAAATGTTATGGTTTTTCAATAGATATTTACTTATCTACAAAACAGCGAATTAGCGTTCACTTTACATCATCTATGTTATTTTGTTAATACTTTCTCGCTTTCTTTTCGAACCTGTATTGGTAGCCATTGAAACGCCGTCTGCTATTTCGAACGCTTGATGATTTCCACTGGTGTTTTTTTATGTCAAATTTTATTGTTTTTTCATTGGATCGTATACTTATCTACAAAATAGCTAACTAGCGTTCACTTTACATCATTTATGATTATCTTATTTTGTAAATAATTTCTACGTTGCTATGTCGTCAGCCATTTTGACGGTTGGTTTGTTTACTTTCGGTTTCTACTGCAAACGAAATTAATTGATTTGCTGCTCACGTTTATTTATTGATTTAATAATAAATTATTAAACCCTAATAATGTAATAGATATTATCGGATAAATAGAATACCATTCTTATACCAGTGTGTACTTACATTTATCTCGGAAAGCCTAGCCCGTAGCCGTGTAAACCTTTCTTCAACTCGTAGCACACAAATTCACAATACGTTGAATAACACATAGATTTATGTCATGTTTATTAAAAAAACACACTTGTGTACCTCCGATTGATATTCAAACACAATTATTACGTCTTTGTTTATCGATTAAACGCCTAACTTTTATTGAATTAATAACGCGTAACTTTGTTTCTTTGTTTATTAACAAGATGGAAGCTAGCCTAAGCGCTTTTCATGACGTCATGCGCGCGTGCCGTTTCCCATAAAAATATTTCAACACAAAATACTCGAAAACTTGATTTTTCCCAGGTATAACGCCTACGCCAACAGGTAGATCGCATTCTTCTTCATATACATGTCAAATTTCAGCAAAAGTTACCGACCAGTTTTCAAGCGCCTCAAATCGCGGCTATATGCACCAACTTAACGAAACTTAGCCCCCTTTATCATTCGTTCGAATGAACGTCATCAATGATGACGTCCAATACATCACTCATTCCATACTAGACTTGCGACACCTTAAGGGTTTCGCGGGATGGAATGAGTGGAGAGATGAAATCAAATTGAAAATCGATTATTTCTAAAAAAAAATGGTACGAAAAAATATGCGGGTAGGAAAAAAAAACAAATTTGGGTACGAAAACAAATTTGAGTACGATAAAATGGGTACAAACAAAATAAGGGAACGAAAAAAACTATTTTGGTACGAAAAAAATGGGTACAAATAAAAAATAAGGTACGAAAAAATTTGTGTACGAAAAAAAAATGAGTACGAACAAATGGGTACGAAGAAATTTGGGTACGAACAAATTTGTGTACGAAAAAATTGGGTACAAAAAAATGTGGGTACGAAAAAAAAATTGGTTATGAAAAAAAATTAGGGTACGAAAAACTATTTGGGTACGAAAAAAAGGTTCAAATAAAAATTTGGGTACAAAAAAAATTGGGAACAAAACGAATTTGGGTACGAAAAAAATTTGAGTACGAACAAATGGGTTCAAAGAAATTTGGGTTCGAACAAATTTGTGTAAAAAAAAAATTGGGTACGAAAAAAAATTTGGTTATGAAAACCTATAGGGAACGAAAAAATTAGGGTACAAAAAACTATTTGGGTACGAAAAAAAAGGGTACATATATAAATTTGGGTACAAAAAAAATTGGGTACGAAACAAATTTGTGCACCGACGGACAGACGAAGCGGCGACTATATGCTCCCCCTAAAAAATTTGGGGGGGAGCATAATAAACAAGTTATGGCAATTTAAAGGTGGTACGCAAACTTAATAATAGATTTATCAATTATATGCTTATTGTAAGTGAAAACAAGGGACAAAATTGTCACAAAACCAGGTTTTCATTGTGAAAAAAAAATCTGATAAAGGGAGAAAACTCAAACTGAACTTTTGAAATGACCAAAAAAAATTAACCCCCTTTGAAAGTTTTTTTTCTTTTTAAATCTATTTTTAGTCGTGGCGGCCTTGACATTGGAGATATTGACGTGATTCTTTCGTGGGACACACCGTCCCATGATGGTGAACAAATGTGCCAAATGATTTTAAAATCTCACAATGAATGACATAGTTATGGCCAGGACAAGCTCATTTATGGCCATTTTTGAACTTTGAACTCAAAGTGTGACCTTGACCTTGGAGATATCGACGTAATTATTTCGCGCGACACACCCTCCAATGATGGTGAACAAATGTGCCAAATGATTTTAAAATCTGACGATGAACGACATAGTTATGGCTCGGACAAGCTCATTTATGGCCATTTTTGACCTTTGAACTCAAAGTGTGACCTTGACCTTGGAGATATCGACGTAATTATTTCGCGCGACACACCGTCCAATGATGGTGAACAAATGTGCCAAATGATTTTAAAATCTGACAATGAACGACATAGTTATGGCCCGGACATGCTTATTCCGCCAGCCCGCCAGCCAGCCCGCCCGCATTCGCCAATCTAATAACCAGTTTTTTCCTTCGGAAAACCTGGTTAAAAAGGCCATAATTGTTACAAAATGCTTGATACAGTTATCTGCTCTTGTTTATACATTGGGGTCATGTTGGTTAATAAGCAAAATACATGGTGTATGAACGCAATATGTCAAGGGACATAAAAAATATTTGAGGTCATATGCAAACTTTAACATAGATTTATCAATAATATGCATATTATTCTAAGTGAAAAAGGGCCTAATTCTGTTAAAATGCTTGATACAGTAAATGAGTTGTCTGCTCTTGTTTATAGATTGGGTTTATGTCGGTAATGAAGTATGCAAAATATAAAAGCAATATGTCAATGGACATAGGAAATATATTTGAGGTGGTACGCAAACATTCCAATGCGCAAGCCGACGCCGGGTTGAGTAGGATAGCTCGACTATATATATTTCATATATAACAGTCAAGCTAAAATGTAAATATACCATAAACAACAGGCTAACCTCAATCACAACTTTAATGCAATGCTTATAACAATAGAGATACAATGATATGCCAGGGATTGAAACTAACTGTTTACTATTGTGGGCAACCATCTTTAGTATTTTGGTTGCCCAGATAAAGAATAACGAGCCCAGAAATATGAACATGTGAATATTATACATTCTTTTAATAAAATAATAGATAATTAAAAACATTTGCTGACAACACATGTTCAATGCATGATGTTTTATTATGAGCCTGAATTGAATCATGTCCTATTCCTAAATAATGAATGTTATTTAACTAGTATTGATCCATGGTGATCAATTGTTTTTCAATTTTTATTGCAGTGAATTGTTTTAAGCTTTAAAAAAAAGAAGTTTACCAACTTTTGAAATTGAGTTGCCCAGGCCAAAATCTACTTGCCCCGGGTTCACGGTAAACCAATTATTTCCATCCCTGTATGCTCTTCATTTTCTGTTCTTCCATCGCATTCTCAAAATTAAACTTAAAGCCGATATTTTTTAATAACATTAGTATGAATTACTAACCATTATCACCCAAAAAACAATTTTACAAAGCTGTAATCCCGTCGTAGAGATTTAGTTTACTATTATCAGTGTTCTCTTTAAATACCGGCTGCTAGCGATCTTGCCGGTTACATTAACTCTTGATGCCGGCTACTTTTCCCAAATATATCAAGTAAATGTCACAAATGCTTTGGTTTTACTGCATAGTTGCCGGCCATATAACTGGCTACTCAAATTTTTCTGGAAAACACTGAACTATGCATGACAAACACAAAAAAATTAAATACATCTTAGATTCATTGTAAAAAATAAATTGACACTTCCAGCTTGTCGTCACTAAAATCCAAAGATTCAAATAATTTTCCACGAGATATGTCAACAATTGCGTAATCAAATGAATGAAAAATAAAAGTAAAGAAAGCCGGATTTTACATAAATTTCAGGTTGAAACACAACAAGGTAAAGGTAGTCGGTGAGATATAATAATAATACAGTTAGTAAGGCTCGTACCCTGGGAACGGTAAATATACTAAAACATACCCGGGAATTTAAACACTAAATCGGTTGTTGTCGGCTATTTTGTAAAAATTAATTATGTTTACATTTATGTCAATTTTCTGTTAAATGGCATTTATACAATGTATTATCAAAACTCATTTTTACAATCATTAATGTGATTCAATTTAAAATCTTAAATTGTTTAAAGTCGCATCATTGTATGACGTTGTCAAGTATATTTTCCGCGATGTCGCACGTTCACTTTTTACCATCATAGATTTTGTTAAAGAAACATTTTTTGGTTTGCGAGGTCCGTTAAATGGGGAACACCATATTTGGTATTTATATTATGTTTTAACAAATAATTCATGCTGTGTAATAAATATTGTATAAGATATTTCGATATTTATTGAAAATGTTTCAAATTGTTATTTATGAAACCTTTTATTCTAATGAGTGTATGCTATCATATTATACTTCGAATAGCAGATCTGTTGTACTATAATCGTATTATTCATTCTTTATTGTTAATTTCATTTATTGTAGAGAATCGTCAATGTTACATCTAGTCGCCAATCCTTGTCGTTAGTGTTAGTTTTCAATGCTTGTTATCATTGCCGTCAATGTTAGTCGTCAATCCTTATCGTCATTATACATGAAGGAAATAAAAGCAGAAACAGAGACGTATTCTTGATTACTTGATTATTCCTACGGCGTCCTCTCAACACTCATACTAAAAAGCATGTTGATGCAGATTTTTTTTAAAGAGAAGTTTCTTTAAGGTAAACAATATTGTTTTACTTTAATCGCTAGCATGTTTAACGACATCGGATTTTTGGCAGATATACAACTCGGATACAATCTAATATTTGCGGGTATGTTTAAGTTTCTTTACCGTACCCGGGCTACATGTAAGTAAAGTTAAGAGTACCCGGGGTACATGTACCGGTAAGTAGTACCCGAGCCGAGAATGTCAATTGAAGGTGTTAGAGATGCATTGAACCATAAGATTAAAAAGGGTAATTAACCACGGGCTTATTAAAATTAAAACGATGACATTACATTGTACCAGCTGTTTATTGTTGTATACTGTAAGCTTGAAATATTTTAAATAATGTAAACAACTTACCTTGTATAAAGTTGGCACATTGTTGTCAGGTGTAGAAACTATTATACTTATTTCTGTTAAGTTGCACTGGCTGAACCAAAAGAATTATGTAGTCGTTTCTAAATAATCACGAAACAATCTACTAATGCATATATGCTTGCCAGTTGCTGAGTTTGTGCATTTCCATTCATTATACTATCGGCCTTGGCAAACAGCGTAGACTCAGATTAGACGCCGCATGATGTCTGCTATTTGGTACGCAGAAGATTTGCATATCCACGGGTGTTTTATGTCAAATGTTATGGTTTTTCAATAGATCGTATACTTATCTACAAAACAGCGAATTAGCGTTCACTTGACATCATTTTTAATTATGTTATTTTGTGAATACTTTCTCGCGATCTTTTCGCCTTTGGTCGACGCCGTCTGCTATTTCAAACGATGAAGATTTCCATATCCACTGGCGTTTTTTTATGTCAAATGTTAGTGTTTTCCAATGGATCGTATACTTATCTACAAAACAGATAAGTAGCGTTCACTTTACATCGTTTGAGATGATGTTTTTTGTAAATACTTTCTAAGCGTTCATTCTGACGAAGTCGACCATTTTGACGGGTGTGAAGAAATACCGAATTTCCCGTAATTACCAAAATCCCCAGAAATCCACGAGATCCCACGAAATCCCCATTAATATTGATTGTGTATTGAAAAACCACTGGGGGCTGACGAGGTCAAAGCGTAGTCCGTTTCGCTACGACGTCGGGTATATGTTTTACTACGAAAACATGGTGTAAATACACTACTAAATCAGGCGAGTTTCATATTTTCTGGTGTTTATGGATTAGAGAACGGAACATCCAGTAATGGTAGGTACTTATTTTCAATAACAAACTAATAACAAATGCGCGTAGTTGCAACCTTTAAGTTTATTTTGAGCTAAAATCGAAATATTTTGATTTGAAGCAATGCATAAGGTGGTTATTCTGTTAAAATAGCCAATTACGGTTACTTAAATTAAATAAAACTACATTTTACTTTGATTCAGTGTACATTACACATTTTAAAGTACAAAACAGGTTACG
Organism: Dreissena polymorpha; assembly: GCF_020536995.1. Lineage (NCBI taxonomy): Eukaryota > Metazoa > Mollusca > Bivalvia > Myida > Dreissenidae > Dreissena > Dreissena polymorpha. The sequence continues at coordinate 53,179,898 of NC_068367.1, forward strand.
AACATATATTTTAATTATGCAAATGCTTTGTTTCGAAGGAAATTACAAGTCGCTTTATGTAAAGGTTTCGCACAGAGTATGTATTGGTTCCGCAACGAAGTACAAATATAATGTATAGGTGGCTCAACGAAGTTTCTGTATCCATTTCAGGACATATCACATGCAGTTTGCAGTTACTGCAGACTGCCATTTCCCAGTGCAAAAGATGCCGTGCTTCACTGTGCGCATGAACATCCAAACGAAAAGGTTGAACCCGGTGAAAGCCTGCAGAGTCCCGGCAGAGCCTCGGTATACCGTCACTACGCCGGCACTCACCGGGGTTATACCGGCATCAGACCCCGGCAGAGCTGCGCCAACGCCCCGGTTTAACCGGGGACAACCGGGGCTCCACCGCGAAAGTATTCAAATGTTTAATACCTCTGGGATGAACCAGGAGTTACCGGGAAGGACCGGCAATAACCGGCTTGGCACTAAACATTTTAATACTTTCCCGGTGGAGTCCCGGATGTCCCCGGTCGTCCACGGTTCATCCCGGTGGAGCACCGGTTCATCCCGGTAGGGCCCCGGTTCATCCCGGTAGATGCCTGATCATGCACTGGGGCTCCGCCGGCATCATAGTGAGACTGAGCCTTAACCGCATTGTAACACGAGGTAAATTTACCGGCCGTCATGTACGCAGTTGTGACAGAAACCCACTGCCACACCTTTACAACAATATATTGATTATGCAATTGCGGATTTGTGCCATTGGGGTCCTACTTTCCACACCTTACGGCTGTTACAGGTGTGGATTTTACAGGTACAATCATGTATACGAACATGAAATTCACCTCAAAATTAGTTGACGATAACCGATTTTTAAGAAAATCGCTTTGATATACAATGTAAAAATCAAAATCCGTATGAGATAAATAATGATCGAAGTTAGGACATGGGATTTACTTTGACATATGCAGAGTTTCGAGATAAGCGAGTTGGGGATAACGAGAATCGAATGTCATTTGATAAAGAGTACCGTATGCTGAAAACCTATCGTCGGTCTCTATCAAAATGAACGTATAAGGGATTGTCAAAAGGTGAAGATGCGTCATTTTTATTGAGACCGACGACATTAGGTTCTCGACTCTCAACTGTCATCTTATATATGGATTTTCGATTTTAATCGTTTCCGTTTCGTGAATGTAATTATATCATAATAATGTGCATTACCATGTCGACTGTGCGCTTCGGATCATGTTGTGCCGTTGTTACTACCTCTGTCTCAAAGGAAACATCCAGCCACTCCATGACTCGGTATTAAAATTTTTTTTTTCTTTATTTTGCCTTTGAGAGATAACCAATACGTCTTCTGTGAGAAACGCATGCACGCTAAAGCGTTGTCGTAGCGAGGCATATACGTATACTGTCAGAGACATGATCATGCCTTATAATAATATGTAGCCTTTATTTCTGATAACTGGGTCACCCTACACATTTCTAAACACACCAGTGGCTTAACAATACATAGATCAATATGGAAATTGTAAAATTGTGTCAATTAAACACAGTTGTAAACCTTAATTGCATTTTTTTAAGTCAAACTTGACTTCGGTTTGATAAGTCAGCGGTCTATTTCATGTTTAACCGCATAAACCAGACACATCTTGGATTATAATTTGATGTAACAGACCTATTAAATGACATTGTGCTTAAATTCAGAGTTTTGTTATTACAAAATCATAATCTTACATGTTTTAAACACAATTTTCGACTAATCCGTTCTCGATGTCATGTGTATTTAAACAATGTTTTCGTAGTAAAACATATACTCGACGTCGTAGTGAAACGGACTACGCTTTGACCTCGTCAGCCCCCAGTGAAAACTGCGTATTTTAATATAGATCGTTGCGAAATACACTGAAATCACTAATGAAACATTGTTTTATCAAAGTTTGATTTCGGGGATTTCGGTAGGACTTCGGTATATCCACATACCGCATTTTGTAATTCCGGTTATGTAAAACTTGCGAAACTTTTTCGTGATTTAATCAAAAACTATATTTTTCCCAGGTATAACGCCTACGCCAACAGGTAGATCGCATTCTTGTCCATATACATGTCAAATTTCAGCAAACGTGCTAGGCCAGTTTTCAAGAAACCCAAATCGCGACGATTCTCGCCAGCTTAACGAAAGTTAGCCCCCTTTATCATTCGTTCGATTGAACGTCATCAATGATGACGTCCAATACATCACTCATTCCATATTACATTAAAGGTGTAACTAACGAATAAAACATTGTATTATTACTAGAGTTGCGACACCTTAAGGGTTTCGCGGGATGGAATGAGTGGGGAGATCAAATCAAATTGAAAGCCGATTATTTCGACAAAAATTTGGGTACGAAAAAATATGTGGGCAGTGGGTACGAAAAAAAAAATAATTTGGGTACGAAAACAAATTTGAGTACGAAAAAAAAAGGGTACGAACAAAATAAAGGTACGAAAAACTATTTGGGTACGAAAAAAATGGGTACGAATAAAAAATTAGGTACGAACAAATTTGTGTACGAAAAAAATTTGAGTACGACATATGGGTACGAAAAAATTTGGGTACGAAGAAATTTGTGTACGAAGAAATAATGGGTACGAACATAATATGGGCAGGAAAAAAAACTAATTTGGTTACGAAAACAAATTAATAAAAAAATAAAGGAAACAAAAAAAAATAGGGTACGAAAACTATTTGGGTACGAAAAAAATGTGTACAAATAAAAATTTGGGTACGAAACAAATTTGGGTACTAAAAAAATGGGTACGATTTTTTTATTTGGGTACGAAAAAAATGGGTATGAAAAAAAAATTGGGTACGAACAAATTTGGGTACGAAAAAGATTGGTACGAAAAAAAAATGGGTACGAACAAATTTGGGTACGAAAAACATTTCGGTACGAAAAAAATGGGTACGAAAAAAAAATTGGGTACGAAAACAATTAGGAACAAAAAACATTTGGGTACGAAAAAAATGGGTACGAAAAAAAAAAAAATTGTTACGGAAAAAATTTGGTACGAACAAAAATTTAGGTACGAAAAAAATGGGTACGAAAAAAATTGGGCACGAAAAAAAAGGGGTACGAAAAAAATTGGGTACGTAAAATTTGGGTACGAAAAACATTTGGGTACGAAAATAATGGGCACGAATTTTTTTTTAGGTACGAACAAATTTGGGTACGAAAAACATTTGGGTACGACAAAAATGATTACGAAAATCGAAAAATTGGGGTATGAAAAATCTAATTTGAATTGTCTAGCCCGTCAATTGTCTCCTGGGGGTGAATTGTCTTGGGGTTGCTATTAAGGCTACATGTACTTCCGGCCAAGCCACATGTTTATAGCGATTGTGCAATAAAAAACACCACTTTTTCGTGATTTAATCAAAAACTAGATTTTTCCCAGTAATAGCGAATACGCCAACAGGTAGATCGCGTTATATGTACAGTTAATGGAAAATTTCATAGGGCCATACATTGTAACTCTGTGAAAAATCATCTGACCAGAACCGGCTGATAATATGCATGTCTCCTCTTGGTAGTGAAGCTTCCCATTAAGTTAAATTGAATTCCAGTCATTAGTTGCTGAGAAATAGTCCGGACAAAAATTGTGCATGGACGGACAGACGAAGCGGCGACTATATGCTCCCCCCTTAAAAAATTTGGGGAGAGCATAATAAAAAAGTTGTGGCAATTTAAAGGTGGTACGCAAACTTTAAAATAGATTTATCAATTATATGCTTATTCTTAGTGAAAAAAAGGCCATAATTGTTACAAAATGCTTGATACAGTTATCTGCTTTTGTTTATACATTGGGGTCATATGTTGGTTAAGAAGCAAAATACATGTATGAAAGCAATATGTCAATGGACATAGGAAATATATTCGAGGTGGTACGCAAACATTCCAATGCGCGCACCTACGCCGGGGTGAGTAGGATAGGTCCACTATATATATTTCATATATAATAGTCGAGCTCAAAAGTAAATATACTATAAACAACAAGCTTACCTCAATCACAATTTTAATGCAATGCAGTTAAACAATAAAGTTACAATGATATGCCAGGGATTGAAACTAACTTTTTACTATTGTGGGCAACCATCTTTAGTATTTTGGTTGCCCAGATAAAGAATAACGAGCCCAGAAATATGAACATGTGAATATTATTATATTTTTTTAATAAAATAATAGATAATTATATACATTTGCTGACAATACACATGTTCAATGCATGATGTATTATTATGAGCCTGAATTGAATCATGTCCTATTCCTATATAATGAATGTTATTTAACTAGTATTGATCCATGGTGATCAATTGTTTTTCAATTTTTATTGCACTGAATTGTTTTAAGATTAAAAAAAAACAAGTTTACCAACTTTTGAAATTGAGTTGCCCAGGCCAAAATCTACTTGCCCCGGGCTCATGGGAAACCACTTATTTCCATCCCTGTATGCTCTTCATTTTCTGTTCTTCCATCCCATTCTCAAAATTAATTTTAAAGCACAATATTTTTTAATAACATTTGTATGAATTACTAACCATTATCACCCAAAACACAATTTTACAACGCTGTAATCGTGTCGTAGAGATTTAGTTTACTATTATCAGTGTTCACTTTAAATACCGGCAGCCAGCGATTCTGCCGGTTACATTTACTCTTACATTTACATGACTGCTTCTTTTCCCAAATATATCAAGTAAATGTCATAAATGCTTTTCTTTTACTGCATAGTTGCCGGCCATATAACTGGTACTCAATTTTCTGGAAAACACTGAATTATGCATGAAAAACACACAATACTTAAAATCTTAGATTCGTTTTTAAAATAAATTGACACTTCCAGCTTGTCGCCATTAAAATCCAAAGATTCAAATAATTTTCCACGAGGTACGTCAACAATTGCGTAATCAAATGAATGAAAAAAAAAAGTAAAGAAAGCCGGACTTTACATAAATTCCAGGTTGATAAACACAACAAGGTAAAGGTACCTTGTAGTCGGTGAGATATAATAATAATACAGTTAGTAAGGCTCGTACCTTGGGTACGGTAAATATACTAAAACGTACCTGGGAATTTAAACACTAAATCGGTTGTTGTCGGGTATTTTGTAAAAATTAATTATGTTTACATTTATGTCAATTTTCTGTTCAATGGCATTTATATTATCAAAACTCATTGTTAAAATCAATGATGTGATTTAATTTTAAATCTTAAATTGTTTAAAGTCGCGTCATTGTATGACGTCGTCAAGTATAATATTTTCCGCGACATCGCACGCTCACTTTTTACCATCATAGATTTTTTTTAAAGAAACATTTTTTGGTTTGCAAGGTCCGTTAAATGGGGAACACCATATTCGGTATTATGTTTTAACAATTAATTCATGCTGTATAATAAATATTGAATAAGATATTTCGATATTGATTGAAAATGTTTCATATGTTATTTATGAAACCTCTTATTCTAATGAGTGTATGCTATTATATTATACTTTGAAAAGCATATCTGTTGTACTATAATCTTATTATTCAAATTAAATCGTTAATTTAACAATGCTTGTCGTCAGTGTTAGTCGTAAATGCTTGTGATCATTGTCGTCAATGTTAGTCGTCAATCCTTATCATCATTATACATGAAGGAAATAAAAGCAGAAACAGAGACGTATTCTTGATTACTTGCTTTATTCCTACGACGTCCTCTCAACACTCAAACTAAAAAGCATGTTGATGCAGATTTTTTAAAAGAGAAGGTTGTTTAAGGTTAACAATATTGTTTTACGTTATCGGTAGCATGTTTAACGACATCGGATTTTTGGCGGATATACAACTCGGATACAATCTAATATTTGCGGGTATGTTTAAGTTTATTTACCGTACCCAGGGAACATGTAAGTAAAGTTAAGAGTACCCGGGGTACATGTACCGGTAAGTAGTACCCGAGCCGAGAATGACCAATCGAGCCTTCGTAAGTGATTGATGGTGTATGGGATAACATGCACTGAGGGTGTATATTTTTCATGAACAAGTCAATTGAAGGTGTTAGAGATGCATTGATCCATAACATTAAAAAGGGTAATTAACCAAGGGCTTATTAAAATTAAAACGATGATATTACATTGTACCAGCTGTTTATTGTTGAGTACTGTAAGCTTGCAATATTTTAAATAATGTAAACAACTTACCTTGTATTAAGTTGGCACATTGTTGTCAGATGTAGAAACGTTTTATACTTATTTCTGTTAAGTTGCACTGGCTGAACCAAAAGAATTATGTAGTCGTTTCTGAATAATCACGAAACAACCTACTAATGCATATGTGCTTGCCAGTTACTGAGTTTGTGCATTTCCATTCATTATATTATCGGCCTTGGCAAACAGCGTAGACCCAGATGAGACGCCGTGCGATGTCTGCTATTTCGTTACGCTGAAGATTTCCATATCCACGGGTGTTTTTGTGTCAAATGTTATGGTTTTTCAATAGATCGTATACTTATCTACAAAACAGCGAATTAGCGTTCACTTTACATCATCTATGTTATTTTGTTAATACTTTCTCGCGTTCTTTTCGAACTTGTATTGACAGCCATTGGTCGACGCCGTCTGCTATTTCCAACGATGAAGATTTCCATATCCACTGGCGTTTTTTTATGTCAAATGCTAGTGTTTTCCAATTGATCGTATACTTATCTACAAAACGGATAAGTAGCGTTCACTTTACATCGTTTGTGATGATGTTATTTTGTAAATACTTTTAAGCGTTCTTTCTGTCGAAGTCGGCCATTTTGACGTGTGTGAAAAAATACCGACATTCCCGCAATTACCAAAATCCCCAGGAATCCCCGAGATCCCACGAAATCCCCATTAATATTGATTATTTATCGAAAAAACTGCGTATTTTAATATAGATTGTTGCGAAATACACTGAAATAACTAATGAAACATTGTTTTTATGAAAGTTTGATTTCGGATATTTCGGTAGGGTATCGGTATATCCACATAACGCATTTTGTAAATCCGGTTATGTAAAACTTGCGAAATTTTTTCGTGATTTCATCAAAAACTAGATTTTTCCCAGGTATAACGCCTACGCCAACAGGTAGATCGCATTCTTGTCCATATACATGTCAAATTTCAGCAAAATTAACCGACCCGTTTTCAAGGCGCCCAAATCGCGACTATATGCACCAACTTAATGAAACTTAGCCCCCTTTATCATTCGTTCGATTGAACGTCATCAATGATGACGTCCAATACATCACTCATTCCATATTTAAGATAAGATAATATAATGTTAATTTGTATTATATAAGTAAAAAATTCAAGTAATGACCAGTTGTTGTTCTCAGAACAAAATAACCAACTTTTAGATAATAACCATAATCATAAGAATGAATAATAAATATGTATGTCAGTACAAATGCAGTTCAAATCATGATTTCTCAACTGAAATAATAACAAAATATTTAAAGGACTATCGATGTGCATTGGAAAAGCATGTGCTTATTTCCGAACAAAACATGTAGTATATAATTTTAAGAAGAATATTACAGTTTATTAATCATGTAGGCATATACAACAATATGGATGGACTTTGCATCGTATTGCTGTTTTTGTTCGCGCAAATGAACAGTCACACAAACGTTTAAAAAACTTGTTGAAAGTTATGAAATTATTAATACATATATGTTTAATCCATAACCAAACATGTTAGGGTTCCGTAACTCTCATTTATCCTTTTGAATATTAATAGGCGTTCGGCCGAGCTCCCATATACTTTCTAGGTTCCACGGATCGCTGAGCTGGATTAAAGGATCTGAAATTGTGTTGAGCATATGAACCATGAGGCCGGAAACGCAATGGTTGTTGCATTAATGTGGGTCTAAACGGTCGTTGGATACCGTGAGGCGCTTGAGAGAAGCAATGAATAGATGGATGCCGGGAGCCACATTTTACGCATTTGTAGGCGTATGTGCAATTGGTATAAGAGCAGAGACCTTTAGTGTTATATGCGAAGCATGGCTTAGCCTCGACATTTGCCATGGCTGAAATTGAATGCAAAGACAGCATCCACAATTCCGGGTCTATGATGTCCCAACGACTGCTCGGATTTTGTGCGATTTTCAATCTAAATTGATTATCGTAGTTGGCCCAACCCGCGAAACGGGACGCTGCCGTAGGAATGTTATGCATGTACTGAATGAGTTCTAAATGTTTATTTCCGTGCCTCGACAAAAATATAGCCATATATATCAAGAAGGCGTCTGACCAAACTTCAATGCGTTCGATATTTTTAATCACGCCTGAGTCAGAGACAATTATCTCGCCATTTCTTATTTGGACTTTTTGCTCGGTTGATTCTCGGAATTTAGGCAAAAGAGACCTCAAATCAATAAATTCCCCTTTCCAGATTTTTTGCCTTGTCTGTAAAGGTACATGTGCGTACATATTCAACCAACCTTTCTCGCTTTGTTGCTCGCTTGTTCCCGGCTCGGACGATTCCTCTGGGTCAATTTCCGATGCCGTCACTATCGGTTCCGCGCGAACGGCCCTCTGTCTCGGTTCCGCGCCCATGGCTTGAAGCGCTTGCGCGACTTCCGCACGACGTCTTTTTTCACGTGGTGGCATTATAAAACCATAAAAAATAGACTTGTTAATAATTGAAATTCATAAACTCATGTTGACAATATAACAACATACAATACAAAATTATTCACTAAAATACCCGTTCGCTAACTAGACACAAAATTGTCGCTGAATTTAAGCTTTGCTTAATGATACAAAAGTTAACTAAACAAACCACGAACAAGATAAACAGATCCCGATTAAGATAAACAGATCCCCAGTGAAACACGAACAGCTTTCAAAATGTAAGCCGCTTTCAAAATGTCAAAACACTGCACCACAAACAAATGGTTTAAGTAGACTTTAGCTGTTTATTTATAGATTCAAATATCGATAATCATACAGACACGTGATCGATCTATGTTATATCTTATCTTATATTTAATCTTATATCTAAAATCCAAAATATAATTATATTTCCCTGAAAAATATATGTACTAAATGTTTAGATAATAAATAACAGTACGAAAAACATTTTGAAATTTTACAGAAACATCGAAATGCATTTAAAATAATACTTCAGACAAATTGTTTAAGACCAAACGCGTGGTCGGCCTATCTTGAATCTAAGAACTCATAAATAGATATAAATATGTAAACTTATTTCGATATACTAAAATGTATAAGCGACAAAAACTATCTAAGAGGTGCTCATTCAAAAAGAGCTAATTAAATGTAAAATTTGTAAAGCAGTGACTTACTCAGTTTACTGGTCAGCTCGAAAAAAATGACTGCGAGGAAAACAAGCGGTTTATATAAGTGGACGAGTCTAAATGTGTGGACTATAGCATTTCATAAAGAGGGGTGTTTTAGAGTTAGAGTGGAAAATAGCCTTTGCGTTGAATAAGATAGTTTATTCTTAAGCGAATAAACATTATTATCATGGAATTATAAAATAAAGCAATTAAAGGCACACTCATATTATTAGATCACAGCTACGCAAAATATATTTTAACAAAGGAAATACTATCTTGAATTACAAACATAAATACTTTATATACACAATATTAGAACTGTAAGTATTAACATATGATTATGACTTTAAAAGTATATAAAATGTGCGTATATGTCGGGTTTGTGTATTGCGGCGTTTGCTTGTATTGACTCCAGATTTGCTAGTTGCTCAAAGTAAGTTAAAATGCAGCAGACGTCACCCTCACCTTGTGTGAAATATATTTTTGTAATAGACTGTCAATTTATCAAATAAAATACGCACTTGATGCATGCAACAATAATATGAATCTGTTTGTGACATAGATTAATATTTTTCAGAAAACCTAACAAAGGACACCAATTTTTATTTCTGTTGGTTTGGTCAAACTTTAACATTTGCCATAACTTTTGCAATATTGAAGATAGCAACTTCATATTTGGCATGCATGTTAATCTCATGGAGCTGCACATTTTGAGTGGTAGAAGGTCAAGGTCATCCTTTAAGGTCAAAGGTCAACAACAAAAAAGTCAAAGCAGCGCAGAAGGGGACAAACACATTTCTTGTTCTGATTGCATTTCGTGTAGTATCATGGTATATATGATACTTACCTGGATGGTCGCCTGTAAGTAATAAGGTTTAAAACTGTTATACATTTATAGGAGCCGTGAAAAAAGGGTTTAAATGCATGTGCGTAAATTGTCTTCCCAAATTAGCCCGTTTCGTTCGTACAGGCTAGTCAGGGACGACGCGTTCCGCCTTAACTGGATTTTGCTAAGAAGAGACTGTTTATAAATGAAAAATACCAAGTATGGAACCTGATAGGCCGGTGCGGACTGGACAGGCTTTTGGTGGATGACCCTTTACATATTCATAAACTTCCGATTTCACAGAGCACGGCTTATTTGACTGCATAAAGCAAAAATTAAAATAAGAGTGCTGTGCGCGTTTGAGAGGCATTTCATTGGATCCATACATGTTAAAAGTGTGAAAGCGTTAACAAATGTACAAACTACTGGTAAAACCAAGAAAAATTCATCGTATTCGATAGAGCTTTCAGATGTTGAATTTAAGGCTTTAAATAGATCAGAAAACAGAAAAACATGTCGATATTAAACAACATCCGCTGACCTGTACTATATATTGGGAAAAACACACACTATTATCTATAATTTTATTTGAATTATTCTAGAATACCGCTAAAATGCGATATCGCCCGTTGGTTTTCCTAGGATATACAAAAGTCATCAGTTGACGAAATTACATACACTTTTTCAGTAGTGTCAGTTTATAATTTCAATACATAGATTATTTAGCTCCGCGTTTTAGTATTAGTTATTCTGCATTTGTGTCGTCCTCCTGAATGGCTTTGTTTGTAACTAATGCAAACGATTTGATAAATAAATCAAATATGTTAATGTTTAAGATATTGATTACCGTGAACTACTGTAATAGACTTAATTGTATCAGAAGTTCATTTTCAGTAAACCCAAAACATTACTTTGTTCAATGTATGGTATTTTTGTTAATCTTGCGAATACAACGTTGAACGTTTAAAAATGGTAGATAAGCTATGGTGAAAAGTAGTCCCCATATATACAGTCACTCTATGTTAAATACATTGACTTTGTGGCTAATATTTGCATATGCGTTCTTGTTAACATAGTTTGTAACCATCCTGATCCAGTTGTTGTTTATATGCATACAAAATATTAATCATTATTTATTCTTTCATAGGCAAAATCATAAGTCCTCCCATCTTAGGAACAGTACTGTTCATACATTCCAGGCGTGATTAACACACAAAATACAAGGCAACGTCAAAGAATTTCCTTCTCACACCGTGCAATCGACTAACGCATCGTCTGCGGTTCATCCATCGGCTGCGGAAGTGTATACATGTCGGGTAAAAGCGGAGTGTAAGTATTTCCCTATTCTTTATATTTAACGTATTGAATTAATCAGATTTGCGTGTATTCTTTCAGAGCCTAAGTAAGAATTACTTTGTGAACGTAATCCTTACCTTCCTAGCTGCTTACTTTTAAAGAAATCCGTTAAAATGTGGTCACAAATCAAACAAAATTCACCACTCTTTCTGTCAAACTCTAATTACACAGGGTTTAGACCAAAGATAAATATGAACAACATTTTATTGAAACATTTAATCATTTCTCTTCGGTTATTCCAATCAGCATCCAACATGAACACACAACATTTTTATCAACGTTTAGATTCGAGTGGGGTTGGAAAAACGGCTCAAGACAACGGCCGTGGCTACTTATTAGATGGTCATGACATCGGCTGCGAAAATAAAATTATGCCAAGCCATCGGCTGCGGCAATGAAAATTGGCATGATGAGATGTGGACGTTACTCATTGACCATAGAACTATCAGATATTTTGATCACAAAAACAGTTTTAAGATTTTCATTCGAATTTTGAAATAAACTGGGATGAGTGAGTGGATTTCGTTTTAAATAATTCAAACTTTGACATTATTGAAACAAGTCATTTACACGCAATATGTCTCCACATCATGTAGAGTACACTTGACTCTCGCTATGCCGAAGACGGATATATCGAAGTTATGGAAACTTCGAACATTAATGTTCATTCCCTTCTCACTCCAGCTGAACTACGTTACAATGAGAGGTGCGTCTGCACGATAACGCGATACGGCGTCATAACTACAACGGTTACGGTTCTTCCCACAGTTTGTTGACGACACGGGACATTGTTAAAACAAATGATATTAACGGTAATTTTGAATAGTTTTTGTATGTGTAAGCCAATGTTTATTTAAATACGGATATTGTGTTTCTCTTTCACAGCTTGCCATGTAATTTATTCCTATGTTATCGATAAAAATGGAAGTTTCACAGACCTGTATAGACGACTCATAAAATCATTGAAATATAATTCAAAGTCTGACATTGAAAAGATGAAAATGCAAACAAACGTAATTAAGAACGAATATTGAATCATTTTTATCAAGATCTGTCTCAAAATTAACTGCATGTAAGTGTAACGAGATCAATTTTGATGAACTAAAATGTTACGGCGTCTTACAGAGTGTGATACAGTGCATTTACTACAGCATGTTTAAGGTAACGGTATAGTATCGACGTCTACTAGAGGTTTCGGTATAACAAGTTCGGTAAATTTTATTTATATAGTAAATGTTGTGGAGGGTTCGGTAAAATGGATCTTTATAGCGGTATACCTACAATATGGTGCTAATGCAACCCATTATTGTCTTACATTAGGGACATATATTTGCAGACTGGTGATTAATTTTTAATTGATTAATTAATGCAATGCCTACAGTAAATAATTTAGGGGCATGAATGAGCTACCACTGAACTTTTTAAAAAGAATAACTTTAGGTACCAAACCAAAAAATGTAGATTGAATTTAAAATGTTACTTTATTGAAAGTAAATTTACGATTTAAATAAATCAGTACTTATTTTTTAACGATTTAGTGCATTTATTTAAAAAAGGAATAATAAATGTTGATTTAAAGACTGAATTAATAGACGATCTTCAATTTAGATTAATGCCTAAAACAAATGTTCAAAGTCTTGTAAAATAGTGTAGTACTGATTTATTAAAAAAACAAAACATAATAAAAATATTAATGACTTTGCGATTCTAATATTAATTCAGTCTTTTATTGTATATTTTTACCCTTATTTTATCTAAAAATAAATGTACCAAATCTTAAAAAATTGTATTACTGATTGATTAAAAAAGCGCCATAAAGAAATACAAATAAATATGAAAAATACAAAAAAATGAAGACTTGCTTTAAAATGACCTTTATATGTTATTGAATTCCCCCATTTCGATGTGTGAAATATTTTCTACATTTCTGCTAAATTCTTTACAGTCATTGAGGTAATTAGTAACCGTTGTTGTTGCAATCAATGACGACCTCCATACTCACGTCCAAAATGGTACTATCGTGGAACGAAATCACCATGGTTGTAAATTTGACTTCCTGCAGGCGCTGTAACGCTGTAAAGAAGACACCGTAAAATGTCTTAGTCGTAAGAGAAGATACCGTATCATGTACACGGAGTTGACATGCTACAACTTTTTTGCAAAATCGGATAGAAATCACCAATAATTGTATACACATGGGCATCACATGCTTGTAAAAGAGTGAACTTGATACAGATCATTGAAAATAATCGTCGTGACAGAAACTGCAAGCAAGAAACAACGAATTTATTAGATTTGCTATGTTTTGAGTTTGAACTTCTTTCTTTAATCATGATTTCACGCTAGAAAATGTCTCGATAGCTTAGGTAGCGAGTTAAAGTAAAAAAAACATTAATTAATGAAAATAAATGCCATATCCCGTTTTACATCTAAGTTTAAACAAAGAATTTAGCCTTGTAAACGCGTGTGGATGTCTATAACTGTCAAGACGCTGTAACCGACTAACCGTTGTAGTTACGACACCGTATCGCGTTGTCGTACAGACGCACCTCTCATTGTAACGAAGTTCAGCGGGAGTGCTTCTCAAATTGGAGGTTTTCCTTAATTGAAACGCAAAAATGAATTTACAAATTGAAAGACAGCTACATGAAGGTTGACAGTAATGTTGGAATTTCCTACTGGAGAGCTTTCAGAACCGTTTTCCACCTGTATCTAGTTATAACTAGTCAGAAGTGTACATCTTATAAATCGGTATACTCGAATATCTTTTATCTCGAAATAATTTGTATGGTTTATGAACTTCGACATTTCGAGATTCCACTATACTTCGAAGGAGATTGTCAAATGTGTTTGGCATGCGTTGTACTGTATGATTTCCTTCTATCATTTTGTTAAAATAGCGATATTTATGGCAAAACTCTTATTACGAGCTAACTTTCAATGTATGTCGGTTGCGGCATTCTTTCAAGATTGTACTATTTGGAAATTTAAGACCATGGATAATTCATATGTGATTTGTCGCGGTACGACTGAAAATAGTTGAAACTGTATAGAACTCACACATTAAAATAAATTAACAAGTTGAACGTTTAATACGCAGATACGGAATCCGGATAGTGTCATCTATAATCTCGCCCTTCTTTCATCAAGGGCGACACACGACACACGAAGCGATACACGATATTTTTCGCGACACACGAAGCTACACATGATATTTTGCGCGATACACGAAGCGACGCGTGAGAATGTACCACGATATATCGCCATTGTGTTGTTAGCCCGAAGGCGATATATCGTAGTTAGTATCCTGTGTCGTTTCGTGTATCGCGCAAAATATCGTGTCTTGCGTCCAAAGGGCGACACACGATATGTTACGCGATACACGAAGCGACACACGATATTTTGCGCGATACTCAAAGCGACACACGATATTTTGCTGGACACACGAAGCGACCCACTATGTTTTGCGCGATAAACGAAGAGACAAATTTCAATATTAAGTTGCGAGACAATAGAACTGAACAATTCCTATTCGCTTTCAAATGATTCTTTTTTAAATTTATATTTTTAGTCATCATATTCATACTTAGTGTATGTCATGGCTCCTGATATGCTAAGAATGCATTTATTGATGTGTCACTTGTAGAAGTATAACTATATGAAACAAATAACATTATTTATGACTCTAGCATACTTTCAATTTTACTACAAAAGTTAATAGGCAAAAAATCATTCATGCCTATCTGTTAATGTGTGTTTATTCAATGTGTGAAAAGTCTTTGCTGTTATATTGTCAACTGTATGATATAACATCTTTAAATTTCAGAACTGAGATCAGACTGTACTGCTCAAGGTCCAAGAAGACTTTACCATACAGGCCAACAGCAAATCAATGTCGGTGATGTTCTATCGACATATCTATGTACAAATAAAGCCCTCAATATGAAGCGGACGTATTTCACTGGATTGCTTAGGATTGTTTCGCTTTGAGAAAAACAACAACAGTGAATCGAATGAAATAAGCTTTTGCTAAGGACATATGTATTTCTGTTAGTTATAATGCGTATTGTACTTTTCACTGTGATATCAGCCGGTCTAGCTTAGTTCGTGTTTATTTGTGGACCTTTAATGATTTACTCGCAATCTTTCGTTCCTTGTCCATTCAACATAACTTGTGTATGTACGATCTACTCTTAGAAATACTGTTACCAGTCATTTCAGTTAGGGACATTTTTTATAAGCGCACTACCACGACCACGAATAGTTGTGCTCAGGAAAATTATCACCGTGATATGACTATAATAAATCTTGAAAATGACTGTGATAAAGAATTAATTTAATCTAACAGTTATATATTTGAATTTGTGAACATGCCATTCTATGTAATGTATATCTGAATAATCTATACCTCACTGACTATGCCATGACCAATATAAAGTAGTGGAAATTTAGTGAAAATAAAGATGACATTTGTTTCATGAAACATGTCAGGTTAAGTTTCTAATGTTAACGTGCTCATAGTGAGCTTTTGTGATAACCTTTTGTCATTCATGCGTCGTCAAGATTTTGCCTTGTTAACACGCAACAGGCCACATTTATTGTTTGATCGTCATGAAACGTGGTAAAAGAAATTGTCACAATTATATCTGTGTTGTGTTCGAAACTGGGGCACGTGATGTCGACAACAAGGTCACTGGGTCAAATTAAAGATAAATCTTGTAAAAACTCTAGAAGTCACATTAATAGTCAAATCTTTTTTTAAACTTGGTCTCAACATTTGCTTCATTGATGTCACTGCTGAGTTTGAAAATGCGGATTTGTTGAAAAACATGGCCGCAATGTGCATATTTGCTCACATGTTAACACTCTTGATTTTACAGTCACATTTATTCTCCAATCTTCATGAAACTTGGGCAGAGCATTTGTTCTTATGATAGCTCGGCGCAAAAATGATAACGGTCCATTGAAAAACCTGGGGGCGGATCAGTTTGTCTTATATGGCTCTAGTAAAACTGTGTTAACAATCTTGTTTATAAACAAATCCTGCTGCATTGATTTCTCAACTGGAACTTGTGTCTGACAATTTAGAAAATACACTAAGCACAGGTTATAATGCACCACATACTGAAGTGTCCACATGCATAATTACAACATTAAGCTATGCTATCAACAGCAATACATTATAATGTTCTGATAGGACGACATACGTGTATAAAAGAGTAAAATGTGACGTTTCAAGCTGAATCTTTCCCCAAAGCGTTGGTGCATCAAAACTTGTGTTAAGTGTTGGTGCCGTTCTTTGCTAATCTCTGGTATCTGCCGCACATTAAATCGGGCACATGTCCGGTAGGAAGTTATTTTTTCATTAAATTAGCTATTTAAGTCTATATAAAATATTTTACTTCCTGTGTGTGGCCAGTTCTGACGCCAATCATGATTAATAAACACATTTATGTAGCCGATGGCCTCTATATGAGGTTTCATATAAAATATGACTCTAGGTCATAAGACCTTTTTATTAGCAAACCATTACATTTCGTTTTATAACATTCAAATGAATTGTATTTGGCATGCAATATCACAAAACATTCTTTTCTTTCACATAATGTCCTTACTTTTTTACATAAAACATATATTATCAGGAAAATTTCTTTGCTAAATGCATACATCTATCAACGCTGCTATATTCGCAAACAGGGCGGAGTGGAGAGCCGCATCTGAAAAGGCACACCGCCAACAATCCGGTCAATATCATCTGAATTACGCACTGAGCTCGAATCTCCAAACAAATGACAAGTTCCAACCTATTCTCTTTGTGTCTATAATGTCGAATAATCATTTCCACGCAAACACACTATTGCTATGTGCAGCTCCCACTTCAAGATATCCTCTTGAAGGTCCTCACATAAACACAATAACTGCATCCATTCCTATCGATAAAAACAGTAGCATCAAGGCACCTGCAATAATTCAATATTAAAAACATACAAGGCATGGATCAGATTACAGGATATGAGTTCTTAAACAAATTAATATTGATTACTTTACACATAAATAACACTCAAATCGTACATATATTGGAATCACATTCAACTTTGCTAACATATCTTCATGCTAATCCACATACCCTACCTCATGTTCCATCCACATGAAACGTAGGGCATATATAGTGCTTAATAAGCTTGACTTTCATTTTGTACGGCCTTATTTCCATTTTTTTAGAACATTGTATGGAACAAACTTTCAATAAAGCCCTTTCAGGCCTGAGTGTGACCAATTACATAGTAATTAAGCTTTCTAAGATTTACAGTTGGAAGTATTTAGCACATTAGAAGCCTTACTTCGATATATCCAACTTCGGCATAGCGAGAGTCAAGTGTACTCTACATGATGTGGAGACATATTACGTGTAAATGACTTGTTTCAATAATGTCAACATATGAATGATTTAAAAAGAAATCCACTCACCCATCCCATTTTATTTCAAAATACGAATGAAAATCTTAAAACTGTTTTTATGATCAAAATATCTTATAGTTCTATCGAATATGGTCAATGAGTAACGTCCACATCTCATTATGCCAATATCCATTGACTCAGCCGATGGATTGAGCATAATTTTTTTTTCGCAGCCGATGTCATGACCATCTTATAAGTAGCCATGGCCGTTGTCTTGAGCCGTTATTCCAACCCCACTCGAATTTAAACGTTGATAAAAATGTTATGTGTTCATGTTGGATGCTGTAATTTGGAACCGAGAGAAATGATTAAATATTTCAATAAAATGTTGTTCATATTTATCTTTGGTCTAAATCCTGTGTAATTAGAGTTTGACAGAAAGAGTGGTGAATTTTGTTTGATTTTTGACCACATTCTTACGCATTTCTTTAAAAGTAAGCAGCTAGGAAGGTAAGGATTACGTTCACAAAGTAATTCTTACTTAGGCTCTGAAAGAACACACACAAATCTGCTAAATTCAATACGTAAAATATAAAGAATAAGGAAATACTTACACTCCGCTTTTACCCGAAATGTATACACTTCCGCAGCCGATGGATGAACCGAACAATGCGTTAGTCGATTGCACGGTGTGCTCCTATGTATTGACATTCCCTAGACACACGTACTTTCCGTGCAAAACATACATTAGAGCGCCAATCCCGTACTTTATGCTTTTACATACACCCACTGTAAAATGTCACAAATCTACGGATGTGTTATTGCACTCGTTAACGTGTTCATACATTTGTAAGACAGATGTGTAGTGAGTATTGCCCTAATATGAAATAATCCTCGTTCGGACAAGAGTTTACTCATATCGCTGACGTTCAATACGTTTTGGTGAACAATTTATGTTATCAACACGAGTACACAAACGTTATGGTATTTCGGATGAGGGATGCATCTTAAGAAAACGAAAAATGGGCTTACACTTGTTCTGATATTGAAGAGGTTGATAACTTTATCTAATTAGGCACAATGTTGAATTATACTGGAAGTTTTAAATTAAATCAGAAACATTTGGTTAAGCCCTTAAGCCTATGAATATATTAATCTGAACATGCAATGAGGTTTACATTAATCCAATAATAGTTTGCTAGTTGTGTGTTCTATCTTAAATTATGCTTCAGCAGTATGGTGTATTACAAATTCAGATGATATTGAACGCATACATTTAAAATTTTGCAAACGATTGCTTCAGGTTAAAATAATACATGTAATGTTGCTGCTTACGGTGAATTAGATTGATACCAATTGTATGTTTAAGGGGCTTATTAAAATCTTAAAATATTGGTTCTACATAATATCAATATTATAATGCAAAATTTCTTTGAACAAGCTGTAAGCGATTTTAATACAAGTGAATCAAATAATGTCTCAAATGTCAAAAATATATATAATATTTTTATTGAGTTATGTATTTGAAAATCCAAACGACGACAAGAACATGGTTTTATTGTTTTATGAGTTTTATGAGTTAAAATGTAGACTTGTTTACAATTTTGAACAAGAATGTTAAGCTAAGATGAATTACAGTTTTGAATATATTTTTATACAGCTCATAAATCCTCATTGGTATATACATAATAGTATATCTTGCTTCCTAAACGTTCACGCCTAGTTGAATGAGATAAAGGGTCTCTGCACACCCGTTGAGAATCCAATCTGACTGATACGCTCACAAACAACATACCTCCTAATGGCCGTTATTGTTTTTATTTTCGCTTGAGAAGATGAATACTGTTTTATATGAAAATGCCGCTGTTACACTAATTTATGAAAAAAACTCCTATATTTTATAAAAACTCATATTATTACAAATTGCACAAGTTGCAAGTGACAATCAGCAATTGCAAATGTATGTTTATAGATGACAAAAGCTTGTGTTACAAGGAATACGACTCTAAATAATATTGTGTAACGAATTCCATTACCGCTTCGATATAATTAATGTTTCTTGCAAGTGAATATGTTTATTTATATAAGTATTCTTTCGTAATTTAATGCAATTTTATGTTATGTACGGTTTTGTTATCGTGCATGAAAAAATATGTAAATTTTTGGTCTGTCTATTTGTCTGTCCGTAAGCCTGCCATCGCGCTTGCCAGCAAGCCTGCCTGCCTGCCTGCCTGCCTGCCTGTCTGCCGGTCTGTCTGTCGGTCGGGTCGGGTCGGGTTTGGTCTGGTATGGTCTGGCCTGGTCTGTCTGTCTGTCTATCTGTCTGTCTGTCTGTCTGTCGGTCTGTCTATCTGCCTCCCTGCTAACTCCCTGTATTTCTCCTTGTCTGTCTCCCTGTCTGTCCCCTTGTCTGTCTCCCTGTCTGTCTCATAATACGTCCGTCCGTCTGTCTGTCTGTCTGTCTGTCTGTCTGTCTGTCTGTCTGTCTGTATGTCTGTCAGTCTGTCTGTCTGTCTGTCTGTCTGTCTATCTGTCTGTCTGTCTTCTCCCTGTCTGTCTCCCTGTCTGTCTGACTCCCTGTCTGTCTGTCTCCCTGTCTGTCTGACTCCCTGTCTGTCTGTCTCCTTGTATGTCTGCCTGCCTGCCTGCCTGCCTGCCTGCCTGCCTGCCTGCCTGCCTGTCTGTCTGTCTGTCTGTCTGTCTGTCTGTCTGTCTGTCTGTCTGTCTGTCTGTCTGTCTGTCTGTCTGTCTGTGGGTCTGTCGGGTCGGGTCGGGTCGGGTCTGGTCTGGTCTGGTCTGTCTGTCTGTCTGTCTGTCTGCCTCCCTGCCTACTCCCTGTATTTCTTCTTGTCTGTCTCCCTGTCTGTCCCCTTGTCTGTCTCCCTGTCTGTTTCATAATACGTCCGTCCGTCCGTCTGTCTGTCTCTCTGTCTGACTGTCTTTTCCCTGTCTGTCTGTCTCCCTGTATTACTGTCTGTCTCCCTGTCTATCTCTCTGGCTGTCTCCCTATATGTCTCCCGGTCTTTCTCCCTGTCTGTCTCCCTGCCTACTCCATGTATTTCTCCTTGTCTGTCTCCCTGTATGTCCCCTTGTCTGTTTCCATGTCTGTCTCCCTGTCTGTCTGCCTGTCTGTCTCCCTGTCTGTCTCCCTGTCTGTCTCCCTGTCTCTCTATCTGTCTCCCTGTCTGTCTCCTTATATTTCCCCCTGTCAGTCTCCCGGTATCCCTATCTGTCTCCCTATCTGTCTCCCTATCTGTCTCCCTGTCTGTCTCCCTATCTGTCTCCCTATCAGTCCCCCTGTCTGTCTCCCTGTCTGTCTCCCTGATTGTCTCCCTGTCTGTCTCCATGTCCGTCTCCCTATCTGTCTCCCTGTCCGTCTTCCTGTCGGTCTCCATGTCTGTCTCCCTATCTGTCCCCCTGTCTGTCTCCCTATCTGTCTCCCTGTCTGTCTCCCTGTATTTCTTCCTGTCTGTCTCCTTGTCCGTCTCTCTGTTCGTCTCCCTGTCTGTCTCCCTGTTTGCTCTCTGTCCGTCTCCCTGCCTGTCTCCCTGTCTGTCTCCCGGTCATAATACGTCCGTCCGTCCGTCTGTCTGTCTCTCTGTCTGACTGTCTTTTCCCTGTCTGTCTGTCTCCCTGTATTACTGTCTGTCTCCCTGTCTATCTCTCTGGCTGTCTCCCTATATGTCTCCGGGTCTTTCTCCCTGTCTGTCTCCCTGCCTACTCCATGTATTTCTCCTTGTCTGTCTCCCTGTATGTCCCCTTGTCTGTTTCCATGTCTGTCTCCCTGTCTGTCTGCCTGTCTGTCTCCCTGTCTGTCTCCCTGTCTGTCTCCCTGTCTCTCTATCTGTCTCCCTGTCCGTCTCCCTGTATGTCTCCCTGTCCGTCTCCCTGTCCGTCTCCCTGTCTGTCTCCCTGTCCGTCTCCCTGTCCGTCTCCCTGTCTGTACCACTGTCCGTCTCCCTGTCCGTCTCCCTGACAGTCTCCATGTCCGTCTCCCTGTCTGTCTCCCTGTCTGTCTCCATGTCCTTCTCCCTATCTGTCTCCCTGTCCCTCTTCATGTCCGTCTCCCTATCTGTCTCCCTTTCTGTCTCCCTGTATTTCTCCCTGTCTGTCTCCCGGTCTCCCTATTTGTCTCCGTCTGTCTTCCTATCTGTCCCCTTGTCTGTCTCCCTGTCTGTCACCCTGTCCTTCTCCCTATCTGTCTCCCTGTCCGTCTTACTATCTGTCTCCTTGTCCGTTTTCATGTCTGTCTCCATGTCTGTCTCCCTATCTGTCCCCCTGTCTGTCTCCCTGTCTGTTTACCTGTCTTTCTCCCTGTCTCCCTATCTGTCTCCCTGTATGTCTCCCTGTATGTCTCCCTGTCTGTCTCCCTGCCTGTCTCCCTGTCTGTCTCCCTGTATTTCTCCCTGTCTGTCTCCCTATCTGTCTCCCTATCTGTCCACCTGTCTGTCTCCCTGTCTGTCTCCCTGTCCGTCTCCCTGTCTGTCTCCCTGTCCGTCTCCCTATCTGTCTCCCCGTCCGTCTCCCTGTCTGTCTCCATGTCTGTTTCCCTATCTGTCCCCCTGTCTGTCTCCCTGTCTGTCTACCTGTCTTTCTCCCTGTCTTCCTATCAGTCTCCCTGTCTGTCTCCCTGTATTTCTTTCTGTCTGTCTCCCTGTCCGTCTCTCTGTCCTATTCCCTGTCCGTCTCCCTGTCTGTCTCCCGGTCTCCCTATCTGTCTCCTTGTCTGTCTCCCTGTCTGTCTCCATTTCTCTGTATGTCCCCTTGTCTGTCTCCTTGTCTGTCTTCCTATCTGTCCCCCTGTCTGTCTCCCAGTCTGTCTCCCTGTATTTCTCCCTGTCTGTCTCCCTGTCCGTCTCTCTGTCCGTCTCCCTGTCTGTCTCCTGGTCTCCCTATTTGTCTCCGTCTGTCTCCCTATCTGTCCCCCTGTCTGTCTCCCTGTCTGTCTCCCTGTCTGTCTCCCTGTCCGTCTCCCTGTCTGTCTCCATGTCCGTCTCCCTATCTGTCTCCCTGTCCGTCTCCCTGTCTGTCTCCATGTCTGTCTCCCTATCTGTCCCCCTGTCTGTCTCCCTGTCTGTTTACCTGTCTTTCTCCCTGTCTCCCTATCTGTCTCCCTGTCTGTCTCACTGTATTTCTCCCTGTCTGTCTCCCTGCCTGTCTCCCTGTCTGTCTCCCTGTATTTCTCCCTGTCTGTCTCCCTATGTGTCTCCCTACCTGTCCACCTGTCTGTCTCCCGGTTTGTCTCCCTGTCCGTCTCCCTGTCTGTCTCCATGTCTGTCTCCCTATCTGTCTCCCTGTCCGTCTCCCTGTCTGTCACCATATCTGTCTCCCTATCTGTCCCCCTGTCTGTCTCTCTGTCTGTCTACCTGTCTTTCTCCCTGTCTTCCTATCAGTCTCCCTGTCTGTCTCCCTGTAATTCTCCCTGTCTGTCTCCCTGTCCGTCTCTCTGTCCTATTCCCTGTCCGTCTCCCTGTCCGTCTCTCTGTCCGTCTCCCAGTCTGTCTCCCTGTCTGTCTCCCGGTCTCCCTATCTGTCTCCTTGTCTGTCTCCCTGTCTGTCTCCCTGTCTGTCTCCATTTCTGTTTCCCTGTATGTTCCTTGTCTGTCTCCCTGTCTGTCTCCATTTCTGTTTCCCTGTATGTCCCTTGTCTGTCTCCATGTCTGTCTCCCTATCTGTCTTCCTGTCTGTCTCCCTGTCTGTCTCCCTATCTGGCTCCCTGTCAGTCTCCCTGTCTCTCTCCCTATTTGTCTCCCTATCTGTCTCCCTGTCTGTCCCATTGTCTGTCTCCATGTCTGTCTCCCTATCTGTCTCCCTATCTGTCTCCCTGTATTTCTCCCTGTCCATCTCTCTGTCCGTCTCCCTGTCTGTCTTCCTGTCTGTCTCCAGTTAATCTTACTATTTTAGTTGTATTATGATGTCTCTTTTAATTTACTTGACAATTGCATAATAACATGATTTTCATGAAATTTCTGCTGTTGAATTAGTTATCGTTACATGACATTTACATACCCTTTTCGTGCAAACATCAAGTCAACTACGATATGGGGTGATTGGTGTTCTGAACCCGGTTTTTAACCCTAAACATTGAGCTTTTATTAATAGTTACAAGACATTCATAATGAAAGTTTATTGGTCTTTTTCACATTGATCGGAGAATCTTCTTGAAAACATTAATCACCACTGTTCGTTATTTGTGCGTATTGAATTGTAAAGAAATGACATGTTATTATTCTACGGCTACACAATTTGAAACTATATAATAACGATCTTTAGGAGAACAACTAAAGCACGAAAAAATATCTAAGTTAAGTTAAATGTTATTTTTCCAGTGTATTATAGTAATTGAAGACATAATTATAAATAAAACTTATGTTTAACAGTTATTTCACATGAACAACAATTTAACATGATTGTCCTATACATTTACGTAAATTGATAATTATTGATAACTTCCAGATCATTTAGGGCGATAACAAGAACACTTGAAATCGGCACTAAAATATATAGGGATAAGACGCTCCTAAAATAGTATCGGGAGAAAAACTCTTGACCCTTATCATTTTATTTAAGGAAATCCGCCGATTACTTTTAAACTTTAAGCCCAAAAGTTACATACGACATTAACGAAAAAAGCAATATTAAAGCTGAGTCACTGCCATATAAATGGAAAGCATTCGGCTTTTCAACTGATTGATGGCTAGCCACACAACACAGTTAGGCCAAACAGAATCTAACACCATAAGTGTGAATCATCAATACTCTCATTAAAAGTGTAATTCAAGTGTATACAACAAAATAATTTCCCTAAATGTCGATTAAATTACTCAAAATTCAAGAAAAAATCGTAGCAAAATAATATGACTGTTTGATTTATGCGTGCACGAACGTACACACAACAACTAACCCATTCTTCTTAACACACTTTCAGAACTTATAACCATATGTTTACTGTAAAAATCAGAGCGATGAGCGAACCAGAATTACTTACAATAGGATCACACAATTTGCTGAACAGGTGTGATTTATTTGTGAATAGGTGTGTGTTTTGTCCTCCCATAGAAAAAAAATCGTCTTCATCTACATGTTGCGAAAAAGCTGTATAGACCGGGGCACTAGTATCTTCTAAAACATATCAACATATAATTTGAAGACAAAATGAGAATTCCTAAATAAACAAACAGTTATTACTATTGAATGCATATATTGCTATGCACGCGCTCCTTTAAGGTCGATGGCTTTCTTAACATCAATAAGTATGTTAACTTCTTTACTTAATATAAAATTGTATATTTTACACACGTTAAAGAAAGTAACATGCTCTTAGATACAACTTGAAAGCACATACGTCTTCAATAAGCTTAAGATAATGTGAAACGTGCTTTTGCAAATTCTTAAGATAATGTCAAGTAGAGCTGATCGAATTATAATATATACATGGTAGACTTTGCACCACCATTCTCCAAGCGGCAACTACAGTTAACAATCACTTGGTACGAAACCCCATCTACAAGAAGTGCACCTTAGGCCCGCTTCTGGCGATAAGGTGCCCACTCCACAAGTAACGCAGCACAGTCAAGTCCACAATACACAGTCCGTAGAGAAATATAAAGGAGCCCCAAATCCAACAGTTCATGTAACCACACCAACACAATGAGCTCATCTTTAAACGAACATTAACATACTTCCAGATGTCCTCAATCTGAATTTCCTTCTCTAGTAAGAAAACGCACACTTGCCCCGATTAGCCAAAGATCGTCTCCCTCGGGGAATCGGCTTTCCAGCGCCCATGGACATCAAAGTCAACGAACACCCACGCAAACACAGATCGATATGCAACTCCCCAAACTTTTCACACAAAGACGGATGAAAACGATGATCAACACCAGAACACGAACTGTAAAAATCATTCGACCTCTGTAAAATAGGTTCTCCTTTGTGTCTTGCATTATAGTGACAATACCTAACGCTTCTATTAGCTGTTCACATTATGGATGATATAACTGATCCCAACTTAAACCGTAGAATATTGTTGGAACTCGTGTTGTTATGTTGCCCTTATTCTATACCTTGTTTACTTGGGTGTAAATAAAAAGTTCTTTTCTGTTCTGATCTGTTCTGTTCTGCAATAAAAGCTGTTTATGTCATGATTGCCTTACGTAGACAATGCAACTTTATGTGCATGATTTATTGCGTACATTTACTCTTTTGAGGAACGCTTCATAGTCGTTTTATGTCAAACAATAATTGGAAAAATGTTATTTTAAGACGCCGATTTCCATGACATTGTATATGTATGTGGTGATAAATACAATCAGACATTTAGGATATTATCTGATATTTAGGACATTGATTCTTATGAGTTCCTTTTTGAAAAGTGCATGAGACTCTGGCGCGATAAGAGCTTTTCCGTCAGTCTTTTCTAAAACGTTTTATTTTAGTTTAAACCATTGCATTCATGGAATTATCACTTAATTGAATCTTTGTTCTGTGTGAATGCCTTGCGAACTTGGCAAATTATTACAATTAAGTTGTATTAACATGAATTGTGTTATACATAGTTTTATTCTTAAAACGACATTTGACTTAATACGTGTGATATTCTAAACATTACTGTAATGTGTGTCTGCGCGGGATAAAAAAACTCTACTTTTAAAAAATAATCCGCTAAACGCACATATGTATAGTCATACCAACATATTTTGAATCTGGACACAGCTGAACACTCGCATTTTAAGTTTGACCTGATAGTTTTAAAATATAAATTAATGGGCATTATAAAAGGGTGTTTTGCTTGAGAATCATGATGATTGCCGACATCATATGGAAGCGCATTCATGTATATATGAGATGTTTAGTATAAAATTGTGTGGAAACATTTTCAGTTGTACCCCTGCAATCATAAAATGTTGAAGCTGAATTACTTCCTTTCCACATAATCAGGCCGCAAACCAATTTGTATTACATGTCAAACAGTTCTATATATAAAGATAAAATACATTTCCTGTTACATTTCGACCTACTAATTATAGAATGAATTGGTTTTTGTTTGTTTTCTAATGAACGCAACATGCCCTATTCAGTGAGTGTGATGCAATGTGCGGGAGCAAATTTACCCTGATTCTCAAAGAGGTGAAAAATATTAATATTTAAAATCGACAAGCCCGGTTAAACGTGTCCCTACTTAATTAACAAATTGCCAGTTCGTTCTTATCTTATAGTCGATATTGAACATTACATTATAATGCTTGTCAACTTATACTTTTCAAGAGCGTCGACCGTAAAATGATATGATTATTTGTTGTTCGGCTGGCTTCTCAACGTTAAGAAGAATATACGACGAGTTCTAATAACCATTTTTTTATGCGCCTTAGAAACGTTTTCTGTTTGACGCAATTCGGATATTATCAAATCAAATACTCATTTATTGCAAGAAATACAGACAGGAAATCATACAATTGTTTCAATCCCCAGACAACGGTAAAGTAAAGTCATCATCAATCCCAAGGCTGTTACGTAATTTTCAATAATATGTGTGCACCAATAGGTGAATACGTGTAGTAAAATTAAATATCTTATTTGAAAGTATGCCTCGTGTCTATTTTCATACAAACAATGTTTTTTCATTAAAATGATAATGAGCATCTAAATGATGTATTTATATTACTGGTATTCGCAAGATTGCCTTGTTTGTAAATATTGCATCATATTTGCAATTAGATTGGAAACCACAACACCACAGTTATAAGTAATATAATGATTACAGAAAAAATGCATTCACTCGCTTCTCTTTTAGTTGCTCACATCTAATTTCGGAAAACAAGACTACTCACAAGACCCAAAATGGACTGAAAACATAGTGTTTCCAAATCGAGTGTACCTTGTAAATCTAAATCAGTAGAAGCTGCATTCCAATTAAAGTTTACAAAAGAGCATACCCTGAGCTTTCGAGCATATGTGGGTTTTCAATATCGCTCTTTCGGACAAGGCGCGATAGTATTTTTCTTATAACCAAACTAAAATAAATCTTAATATAAGAATGTATCGGATTGTAAAGGAGTATTTAATAGCTATGAGCATATGTGACATATGTTAAATATAATATGTTGACGTGTCGCCCATTGTATCGGTCTTTCTGTCATGTCGCGATTATCATTGATACGCTTATCACCTGTCATCGTAAAATTAGCATTCCAACTAAATGCAAAACACCACACATTATTTTTGTGTGCACGCAATGAAATCACTGAGCTGAAAGCGTACTTAGTGTAGGGAGAGATAGCTACAAGTGCGTGCATTTTATAGTTTTAATTCTTTTTCAGCGATATACCAATAACATTTAAATACAACTGGTCACATAATGCTTTCAATTAAGTTTCACTGGTTTCAATATATATAACTTGCAATGTGCAACTTTACAGGTAAAATGCAGTTAACCTTTTAAATAGTTTCTAATTGTGACGTTCAACTTGTAAATCGATGACAACTGATGTTTTCTAGAAATAATTTATTTTGTATTTTGGTGTTAATTACTAAAATTAATAGCTTACATGTACACAAAATCGATTAATGAAGTAGAATATGATTGCTTCATTCTATAGTTAAAAAAATACATGTTTCCTGAATTTATTTAGTTACCACACTATTCTTTCTTTTTTTCACCAAGGATAGTATTTCAAATAAAATATTAAACATAAAAAAATTGTACAAACTCTCTCTTCTCTATCTGTCCAAAACGTGTTGTTGTTTATACTCTATGTATTGGATCTCCAGAGGGAGGAAATTATTAAAACTTCACACATTTACTCTTTTATTAAATATTTCGGCCAAAGGCCTTCTTCAGTAAACGATTATTAAGACAACTTTACATAGCGTTTTCTTCTGTCGATCATAACGGAAGTAAATACAAAAATACAAACAAATGACGTAACGTTACCCGACGTGAACGTGACGTTACGCGCCAATATTCGGAAGTCGCTACATATTATGAGTAATACGCTGTGTATATATTATTATATAGATATAATACACATATACCCACATACACGCATATACACACATATATATACACATACACATACATAGATACATATACATATATACACATATATATATATATAAACACACTAATACATATACTCACATACATATACACATACATACATACATACATATATATATATATATATATATATATATATATATATATATATATATATATATATATATATATATATATATATATATATATATATATACATAC
The DNA here is from genome assembly GCF_020536995.1 of Dreissena polymorpha. Taxonomy (NCBI): domain Eukaryota; kingdom Metazoa; phylum Mollusca; class Bivalvia; order Myida; family Dreissenidae; genus Dreissena; species Dreissena polymorpha. The sequence goes on from NC_068367.1 coordinate 53,209,089, forward strand.
ACATATACATGTTCACAATATACATATACATAACATATATAATGTCTATAAAATAACTAACATAAATATTATTATTTATTATAAGCATTATATGCTGTCTATTAATGTTGCCGACTGGAACACACTGTCTTTTACATTACATCCGAACGGTTTCATAGTTTTAAGTCTCTTTATTGTTGTTTATTTCTTAACGTAGCTTCTTATTACAAAAATACACAGCCAGCTGTCTTTGGACTATGAATGATTAATAACATTTATACAATTTGCATAACCCTTACATAAGCTGCTGTAATTAAGGTTGATTTTGGGTCATAATTTTCTCATTTATGCCAGACATATTTTAAAAGTGTACTCATTTCCCATTACGTTGCAATTTTAAGATTTGTAAGCGTTCAAAATAGCCTCAATAATGAAAACCTAATTAAGTTAACAAAAAAGCAATACAAATGTATATGAGCGTGAAAGCATTGGGAGGATAACACTTCGACGACAGACATTATGAACAGTTCTTATAGTCACATTCATGACGATTGAAAGAATCAACCAAAATAAACTTCAATCATGTGAACTTCAGGTTACTCCCAAAAAATATATTTCTAATAAGAAACTGCTTATTTCCGTGAGGCTAGAAACCCTTAGAATCATTCCAAAATATGGTCCGTATGTAGTGCGGCTACAATCATTAATTGATTGGTTTTCCTAAACTAAACCCTAGTTGATATTGCAGGAATTACATATGCTTTTTTCACATATATACTTTGTTCTATTATTACTATGCGTCAAGACCATAGAAATCGCACAACTAGATGGGCTAACCTGTCTTACGAAGTACATATTTTTTACAATTATAATGACATAGACAAGACCGTTGCGTTGTGCATAATGGAAAATCCCACGCTGCACGCAATTGCTGACTTCGAATTGCCCTGAAATTACAAAACGAATGACGACATTTTTTCTATGGAATCTAGGAAGATGTATTAATCAAGACCAACAGTTTATAAATACCGTGTATTAATTTTGTGCGAGTAATAATTCCCTTTCACAATTAAAGATTATTTTTTATTGTGTTAAATGGAATGCAGTGAAATAATAGAGCCTATAAAACGAATTAGACCCATAAGCGATTAATTATTGTAAAATAATATATTATATATTTTTTCCATAGACATTGTCTTTGAAACAAATTACAATTATTCTAAACCGAATAAATTAAGGCGTTAAAAATGAAGTAATAGGGATATCTGATCTCAAAAAAACATTACAGTGATAAAAGCTCCTGAATAACAGCAAAGACATTTATACTAGTATGAACACAATAACCTTACCCAATACTTTAAACATATTTATTCAAACGAGAATGCATATACATATATATACTAAACAAACAACAATTGTTTACAAACAAGTTTGAATTGGATAAAAACGGAAGACTACGTCTTATAGAGTTCTTCTCCATTAAGGTTATTTTAGTTGCATGTTTTAAGCGAACATAATTAGTTAACTAATAAGTCGAATAAAAATGGGATAAGTGTGATTAGAGGAGAAAATAGTAGAGTAGATAAAGAGAATACTTAGTTAGAGAAAGTGAGTTATAGAGACGTTCTGAGGCAAAACTATGTTACAAATCGTTTGCTATTGATAATATATGTGTGTACTGCATCAGCAATTTTGGTATTAGTCTGATAGTCCAGAATGCTATCTCCATATAAGATCGTTTGGACAGAGGGGACGGAATACATTGATATGATGTTCAGGAGTCCTGCACGGATATTAATATAGAGCTGACACTCAAGGAAATAGTGAGAAGGTGACTCCCTTAGTCCGCATCGGCATAGAGGTGATGCGACTACATTACGCATGAAGAGATTTCATTAAGCGCACTACAATTTGTTCTCAAGCGTGTGTGTAAAATTTGAGGACGCCTCTCTCCATAAGAAAACAATGGGTTTTGAATTGGTCGATCACCATTGATTTGTTTTTTAAAAGAATGAATCGAGTCCGCATTTCTTAATTCTTCTGGAAGACGATTCCAATCGGTTAATTTAGATGGTAGAAATGAATTTGAGTAAGATGCAGTTCGGGCATAAATGGATTGTAAATGTGATGCATTTCTAAGCGAGTATTGGCTAGATGCTCCGACTGTGTTAGGTAGGAGTGACTGTAAGTAGTAAGGTGCTTCTCTAACATTCATTTTGTACATTAATATTAACTTGTGTTTACGTCGTCTTTGACTTAGACTTTCCCAACCTATCTTATTATAAAGATCTTCTAGAGAGACTAATCGAGTACAACCTGATGTTATACGAGCTGCCTCTGTTTGAATTTTCTCTAATTCTTCTTTTTCATATTGGGTACAGTTGTCAAAAATGACATTTGAATACTCGAGTATTGGTCGTATGAAGGCAAAATAGATAGTTTCAAGAGATTTTCTATCAAGCATTGATTTTATACGTCGCATAATATTAATCCGCTTCCAAGCTTTCTCTTTAATAAAAGTAATGTGTTCATGCCAAGTACAGTCATTTGCCAAATATACTCCTAAGTGTTTGTGAATATTTACCAGAGGTATATCAACGCCACCCATTGAGAGTGGAGGGTGGTGCGGTTTATTTGTTTTACGAGATGTAAGCATTGATTCTGATTTGGAGGGATTGAAGTGTACGAGCCATTGATCAGCCCATCGTGAAATTTTATCTATATCAGATTGAAAAACAGTTGCAGTTTCATTGGGTGAGTTCACAACCATTAAAGGGATCTTTTCACGCTTTGGTAAATTGACAAAATTGAAAAAAGTTGTTTCAGATTCGTAAATTTTCGTTTAAGTTATGATGTTTGTGAGGAAACAATAATACTGAACATTAACCATGCTCTAATATAGCCATTATATGCATCTTTTGACGATTTTAAAACCTAAAAATTATAAAGCGTTGCAACGCGAAACGATTGAATAATTTGGAGAGTTCTGTTTTTGTCGTTAAATTTTGTGAAACTACGAAGATTGCGTATATAAGGTATAAAGTACGACGTGAATGTGTACTCGGCGGAATAGCTCAGTAGGCTAAAGCGTTTTTACTTCAGGACTCTGGCAGGACTCCAGGGGTCACTGGTTCGAAACCTGCTCCGGGCAATGTTCTTTTCCTTTTTTTATTTTTTTTCTTGATTTTTTACTGGAGCTTTCATGATCCAATGTTTACATTTATCAATATAAAGCATTTAATGAATAAGTTAAAAAAATGCCAAAATCTGTGAAAAGGCCCCTTTAAATAGGCTTGTATCATCGGCCAAAAAGGTTTATGTTGGCTTGTTTGTCAGCTACTATACCATTTATGTGAACAAGAAAGAAAAGAGGGCCTAATATAGACCCCTGGGGAACACCAGCGATGATTTCTACAAGAGATGATTCTGCGCCAGGTAGAATTACTTTTTGTTTACGGTTAGCAAGATAATTTGAAAGAAATGTTAATAAATCTCCCTGAATAACTGCTGCTTTAAGTTTTTACAAAAGACCATCATGCCATACTTTGTCAAAGGCTTTACTAATATCAAAAAAGACTACTCTGACTCCTATACCTTTATCAAGAGCTTTAGAAAATGTATCATAAATATAGGTTAACTGATTAACTGTCGAGTCAACAGGCATAAAGCCAGATTGAGACTGTGTGAAGAATGAGTTAAGACGGAGGAAATCAAAAATATGTTTGTGAATCATTCGTTCAAATACCTTTTCGACAGTTTTAAGCAAAGATATAGGACGATAATTAGAAACAAGAGCTGCATCACCCTTTTTGAAAACAGGACACACATTTGCAATTTTCCAACATGAAGGCATTTTACGAGCAGAGAGACAGGATTTAAACAGTTCACATAGAGAAGAGCTAAGTTGAAACATTGCCTCCATGAGGATACGATTATCGATTCCATCAGGTCCTGAAACTTTCCCTACCTTAAGGCATTTAATTGCATCTATGACTTCTTCTTGAGTGATACCAATTGAATTTAAGATGTTATTGTTGGTGGTATGATGAGTTGGAAGATCATGATATGTTACATCGATTGAGGATTGATTTGCAAACTATTTATTAATGATTTCAGCTTTACATGTGTCATTTGTCTCAAATGTGTCTGAGTGTTCATCGTATAGGAGTGGAATCGATTTATTTGTGTTTGTAGACCTGAAAGTGCGCAATGTTTTTCACCAGTCCTTAGCACAGAGCTCAGACGACTTAAGTTTATGTGCAATGTTCTTAAAGTATTCCAATTTAGAATTTTGTAAAAGTAAAATAACTTTATTTCTAGCACGACGACAATTGGACCAGTGCAGTTCGGTGTGGTGAGTATTAGTTGTGTGAGATTAAATTGTTGACAAAGGTTTTCTATTTTTGTTGATGATGCTGGTGAAAGGAGATTCAAGTAAAAGTCTCCTATAATAATAACATCATTTATACATGAATCGCATGCTAACCCAAAATAATCTTCAATTGCTTTCATATACGCTGAATCTGCACTTGGTGGCCTGTAAAATACTCCAAAAAAATGATTTATTTTTGTTAAGAGTAACTTCGATCCATATACATTCAATATGATTAAATTCAAGATCGCTTCTTCTTTTAAACGCAATATTTTCATTTACATATATTATAACACCACCATGTGGATCAAGGGGACGGTCTTTGCGGATTGGCAGATGGAAACCATTAAACATGAGATCACTCGATAATATGGTATCATTTAACCAGGTTTCAGTAAACGCAATACTGTCAAACTCTTGTAGACCTGTGCTAAGAATATCTAATTTATGCAACAGGCTTTGAACATTGTAATGTACAAAAGATAAGTGATTAGTCTCTGAAGTATTATAAGTGGGTGAAGAACTACTTGTATCAGTATGTAACGATGATTCAGAAATTGAGGATCCTGGGTTTGGAGGGATATCACCTGACTGTAACAAAATACAAGCTTACCAAAGGAGTGTTCCAACAAACTCGAAGCAAGATAGGAGCTTTTTTAGAAGTTGTATATCATCATATATATGCGTTCCTAAAAGAATATGTTTGCGCGGATGTTCGACAGTATTTGATAAATTAATCGAATTATATACGCTAGTGCGCAAAGAAATCAAGCTCAATCTGACCATAATTGGCAGATATATAATAAGTGAAGCAGCTATGAGAATCTTACTGGCGTTTTGTATATAATCATGACAGCGTTTCCAAACATGCGTTTACTTTTTAACATTATGAATCGTTCCAAGAAGGACGAGATAAGACTGAAACGCTGACATAATTTGTCTTATACAATAACGCGTAAAGACATATTATGACATTTCTACTGTTTGATAACACTGTTTGCAACAGAACAGGCAAAGAGGAAATGATAGATCATAAAGGAGAAAGGAAAAGAGAGCAGGAGAAAGGCATATGGAAAAGCAAAATGTTATGTTTGAAGAAAACATATCTTCAGCTAAAAGTAGTACTGGGAGTATTTCAAGTACAAACACTTTAAATTAGCTAAAGTAAGTAAACTGTTACTTGGACAGTAATCTGATTGGACAATAATCTATGTTAAATGTTCCACTTTTACTGGTACGATCACTTTAAAAGATTATTTAAGGAGAGCAAAACGTGGTTGAGCGAGTGTGATGATAATAGGCAACTTCAAATTGTGATGTTATCTACTTTTGAATTACAAAAATAAATATAGATACATTGATGAGCAATATACGTATACAAATATAAAAAGGAGTTTTAAAACAAGGAATTACATATCTATGTGTATATTTAACAAGTATCAAATTGCAAACTTTTGATTTATAACTATCATAACACAATAAATCAAATGACCATGGACTTTTACACTAGTTCATATACATACATACACACACATACTTAAAAACACATACATACACAAAAAATATATGTATACATAGACACACATGCATACACATACACACACACATATACATATATAACAATTTACAGATACATTGAATTTTAATATAGGAGAAACAAACAAACTTAGATTGTATTAAATGCACAGTAAATTGCCAGTACTTTTACGATTAAGTTTAATGATAATATTTCATCAAAAGCTAACGACTACCACGCTAAATACATTTTCTGTACACAATCTGTTAAGCATCAATGTATATATATATATATACAAACATACACACATACACATATACATATATAGGAATAGAATTTATAGATGCCTTGAATGTTGAATATAGAAAAGACGAACAAACTAAACTTGTATTCAATTCACAGTAAATTGCCAGTAATTTGATGATAAATTTGTATGATAATATTTCATCAATAGACAGCGAATACCACGCTAAATAAATGTTCTGTATGCTGTACATAATGCGATCATAGGCTTTTAAGACGCATTGCTGCCTTATTTTTTACCGAATAATGATATGTACAGCGTTCTTTTACAATAGTATGAACACTTATAGGTAACCCTAATGTACGAAAACATTGGAGTGACAAAGTGTACACAAAAGGACGGTCATCAGTTCACAGGGTCACTTTTTCAAATTTAACTAGAATTTGTTATGTTTAAGTAAATAAATATATCCGTGCATGTTTGCAACCCAGTGCTAACATAATTTAGTTTATGAAAAGAAAGAGATCCATCTAAGTGCATTACTGCACAGTTTACAATATGCAATACAATCAGATTTACTTGCATTTTATGTCATAAACCATGAAAATAAAGGGCAATAACTCCCGATACCAATATCTAATCACAAGTTTCAATCATCATGCTCTACAACAGATATGCTTGACATAGCGCGAAGGTATCATGAAATTCGCATGGTGACATGCACATGTGAAATTAATGATAAATTGCGCAGCAACTACTTAAAATAAACAAAGCTACAAAGGTTAATATATCCTTACAAACAATCAATTTAACAGCGAAATGATTATGATGTACGCTGCAGCACGTTTCGCCATAAGTAGGAGTAGCGCACGCACGAAAATGAGAAGGGTTTATCTCGTACAATAACTTACCATTGTCATTTTAAATAGACAGAGTGTAAAATATGTAAGTGATGTTATTGTATTTAGTGTTAGCACCGGTTTACTAGTTTTATTATGTGCTTAGGAAGTAGGTTATGATGAAGTATATATACAAATATATCATGAACAGAGTTCACACATCGATATGTTGAGATGTAAATCAATTTCGTTTGCTTATTCATTTGTTTAGATTTATCTCATGCAAAGAATGGCCAAGGTCACAAGATCCTCGTGCAACACAAACGACATGCGCTGGATAAAATGTACACTGTTCAAAACAGAAGAGGGGAGCGATTCGTGTCGAATTTTATTATTTGTACTTGTCCAATTCCGATTCACAGTTGATGCGCCTTATTCGTGACACGCCGTTTTCTGTGACCCTTATTAGAATGTTTCCATCGGCAGCCCACGCACTTTCGATTTTCTTTGATTTTGCAAGACCGCGAGAAATCAACAGCAGCTGTGAACGGCTTTGAGTTAAGTCTTCATTGATGAACACCCGATCAAATTCATCGTTCTATTTGAGGTTCCGTCGAAGAGAGTACAATTTTTGCCGGGCACGATAGCTGGTGAACTTAACTATGATTGGTCGTGTTTTGCGACTTTCAGGTTTCCCAGTCCTGTGCGAGCGATCAATTTCACCTATGGCAACATCAGCTCCTAATGATTTGCACAAATTAAGAACTAGAGTGTCCGTATTCTAACGAGCTTCATTTCCTTCAGGTATGCCAAATATGCGCAAGCTATTGCGTCTGCTGTATTGTCCATCTGTATCCAGCAAGTTTTCAATCTCCACCACAGGATCACATGCATTTCTCATTACGGAGTGTTTTGTTTTCATTTTCCAAGATGTCAATTCTTTTGTGAGACCATCAACAACACCAGATATTATTGACTCTACCATTTTGTTCATTTCGACAGCCAATGACTTCTGAATGGACTCCTGAACTGTTTGAGAATTAGCCAGCAAAGTATTAGTATCAAGTACAACAGTGTCAACATTTTCAATGTCAGCCTCGCTTTCAACAGTGTAGTTAAATTCGCAATTGGAATCGCTAAGCATGCGATGTTTCTTCTGTTCACCGCCTTGTTCAGGATTTGATAAGAGCGAAATAGTTCTCTTTGTCTTAGTGGCCATATTCGGAGTTGAAGTATCGTAACTCTTTTAGGTGTGACTATTTTAACTTTGGAAAGTATAGATTGAATGATCGGTGTGCTCTTACTCCTTGTCTCTTTACATCTCTGCGTTCAATTCTACACTCTCCAGCCTCTCTCTCAACCTGGCTTTTCATACAATTCTGCCCACCCTCCCATACTTGGCTATGTGGACAGACACAGATAGGACCCAACATTTAATTGGTATTTATTATTGCAAGTGTTGACATATTTGACAAGCAGACTCTGCGAGCACCAGAACAAACCAGTGTTGCTAATCTTTATTACAAAATGATGACCAACTGGTATCCTGTTCTGATAACAAATGCCCACCATGCCACATGGCATCAAACAGAGCAGTCTAAATTGAAATCATATACTAAAATTACAACACAATATGTCCGAAACCGGAAATATCAGTTTTCGATGCCTTGCCCAATAGTAACCAGTACCCAACGGATTTAATTAATCAGAAATTTTGATGTTCATAAGTCTGTATTTTATTATTATTATTATTATTATTATTAATATTATTATTATCATTATTATTATTATTATTATAATAATAATAATTATTATTATTATTATTATTATTATTATTATAAAAGTAATACGAATTTCAGCCGTTTGAAAAATACATAAATCATTTTAAATTATGGTGTATAGTTTTTTATTATATGGAAAATGAATTGTAAGTATTTAAGTTTATGTATGTATTCTTTTGTCCGATTTATATATGAGTGAGTCATATGTTGCATTGTTTTGTTTTAAAATATTACATATAATAAAAATATAAGCATATTGTCTATATGTGAACTTATTGTAGAAAAAGTCAAATAAAAAGATATAAACATTCGAAGAAACAGAATAAGCATTCGCAGAAACATAAGAAGGGCATAAGTAAATACCTATTCACAAAATTAACCAAATATTCTCATAAATTACGCAAGATGCTCGTTTCGTATACGTTTACAATGGACTTCAGCATGTATTATGAAAACAAACGTTGAATATTTAATTTTATCCATTTCTCATTGCTGACATGTTGAATATGATTGTAGCATCCACTATTTAAAGCAACATTTATATGAATTTCGAGTAAACATTCACATATATATTTAACGAGGAATGTTTATTATTTGTAAATGAATTGGCGCCGACGTCCAATTCAGCCTTTATACTGTTCTCCTCTTTCCGAAGTAAGTCCCGTGTTGCTATTTCTTTGAAAATCCATAATTTATGTTGCGCTTGTGGCGTGATATTGTTCCTTATTCAACGTCCTTTGTTTGTCATTAATACTGTTTTATGCGACGCATAAACATTTCCGCGTTCAATTCAAAGATAATTTACTTAGTTGTCTAGTGATGTCATGAAATGCAATAGCGATTGTGATATTTTTCTTAACCTCATATAATCTCAATGTTCTGTGAAATATGCTATGTATCCGTCTAACAACCTTTTCATCGATAGTTTTTAACACTAAACATTGTATATTCTCTTTAAATACCCCCATACAGTTTGGATGTACCACACCATCAAACATTTGTAGGGACAAGTAACATCTAAATATATTGATTCTTATCTTTAACAATTCGCAGCATCAGTTTTTATAATTGACTTTGGCAAAAGTGTTATAATCGCTGACACATATATTCTCATTAACACACCGCACTCACAACCTTTGATTTTAGTGTATGTGAAAACGTTATATCTGACTATTTATACAATAAAGTATCACCGTCTAATTGCAACCGAAATAATTTCATTACTTTCCCCTGGACATTTTGATTAATCTTTATTCCGGAAGAGGGGATTTTTTTACACAGCCAAATGTATCCAGAACACCCCTAGGCATGTGGTAAGGTTTTATGTGCTAAATCAACAGATGATCAGTTCTAATTAATGTTGACAAATGGACATGCCAGCGGACATCATCAATTTAAATTTCCCCGTACAATAGCATAATGTATCGGAGGTTGACACACGATAACGTAAATCAGCAAAATTGTATACACAGAATGCAACACGTAGGTTTTCGTATGCAGACGATTAATTGGACGTCATTTTTCGTGCTTTAACTAACCGACTCATCAGTTTTGGCAAAATGTAGAGCGAAGTGATCTTTATCATGAACACAGTAACAATGTATCAGTATATATTTCACTTTATAGAAACCATGATATGAGCATTACCCCTGTTAAGACAAAGGATACCATTGCTTTAATGCATGCATGAATCCTATCAAGACTAAAGTCATCCTGTAATGATAGGGTTTACACAATCTTTCTCAATTATGTTGAGAATTTTTGTTCATTCACAAATATCATAATTGGTATGTTAATATAAACAACTGAAGTTAAATTAAATCACGACTCATGCCAATGACGCCGCTGTTATTCAACAAGGATTTTATCTATGTATTACTCATATTATTCTCTGCAATGCAAAATCAAACGGTTAATATACTGGTGTAGCAATAATGCTTTATAAATAAGAATTATTTCTATAGATATACAAGTACATGTATGTTATTTATATTTTTATGCAATTGGTGACTAGTTGGTCATTTGATAGGATATGGTATGATATATATATAGGATCTGGCATGAGTTGTCATATCATACCATATTTTATTAAACGAGTTCAGGAATTTTGTTAGTAAGCGAGCCTTTGAGTTTAATAAAATATGGTATGATATGACAACGAGTGTCAGATCTTTTTTATCACATGCTTTTAAATGAGAAAATTATATAAATATTTACGCAAACATAATGATAAATCCCGAATGTTGTTTACATTTCGTTACGTCATTTGACGTTGCAACGTCATTTTAGAAAATAACAAAATGCGATTGGTCAATAAACGAAAACTAAGCCAATGAAAACGCTTAAAAAGTATATTACACAAGTGTAAGATAAAAATATATGTCGTGGTTATATTACATGGGAAACAGGCTATGTGTTGCCGGCCTAGCTACGCGCAATTTGCGTACTTTGGGTTCGACGACAAACTATCGAATCAATCGAGGTTTAAAGTTTTAATAGATCGATAAAGGTATCTGAAATAGAAACAATTAATACATGCAATTAGGTATATAATCAGGATAATATATGTATGCATTCAAATGAAATACACATTAATAATGACTAGCGTTGCATGGCGGTGTGAATATTACTCGCAATAAGTTATTTTAATAAATAACTAATAAACACAACCGTTACCGTCAGATGTCTTAAATAACAATACAAACAATTGACAGATAAAATAAATAAAAGATTCAAATAAGTTACCTGCAGGAATATAAAATGTCCTACACAAATAATATAATGTTTCAATCAAAGATTGAATGGCTGTCTGAAGCAACCTTCAGCAAACAACTGAATAAAGGAGGGAAAGTGTATTTAGGTTAAATTCAACTATATGTTAACTATAAAATAACTAAGACTACAGACTTTATATCAGAGCTACCTAAAACTACTCGACATGAATAACAAATAACTTACTTACGATAGATGTGAATTTATACCCTGTGACATATGGCATGTGATAAATTGTGATATTGTTATTATAGTTGCTATTTATTGTATGTATGCATTCATTAAAACCGTTTTACGCTCTGTCTAAGAACGCATTATCGATTAACGAGCTGTGTTTAAAGCCAAGTCAACAAAGCATGACATGTAATTTAAAGACAAAATCTAATAATTTGTTTGCCATTACTAGCTTAACATACAGATATCTTTGATTTAAATGCTGACCTGTCAATGGCGCTGCCACGAATGCTGAAGCTTGAAACAAAATATTGGCAAATTAAAGATGCCGTGTCAGTTACAATATGTGATCAAGATTATCGGAGAGCATGTATTTGAAATCTCTACCACAACATATGTATCCTTAATGATTTATTAATATACGGTATATCATGATATTACATTAAATATTCAAGTCAGCAAATAAAGTTAGTAAAAAACAACAAGTTTTCGTTACGGTATCTACATAATAAAATACCTATAAACATATTGAATTGCATGATACATTAGTAACAAATTGAAACGTATTTTTTCAGCTTTATTTGCACTTTGATGCTATGATGTAACTTTGTATAACAATTGTGTACACACCTCTAATCAATACAAAAAAGGCAATCTAGGCTAGGTCTTAAACCCTAAACGTGGTGATCTGACCGTTCCAATGCGGTATTACTGTGTGTTTAACGAATTTGGTTTATTGACATTCGTCGGAACTTCCTTCTTGAAAACATTAATCACAACCCTTTGGTTATTTTGAGTTTTATGGAAAAGCCATGTAATAAGCCTACGGCTACAAAACTAGAAACTATATAATAACACTATTAATGGCAAGCTGCAATCACGGATATAATCTAGGTTCAGTAAACTATTATTTCCTGTCTATTATTGTAATTAAAGATTGAAGATGGAGCCATAATGTCAAGTGATAACTAAAAGTGATCTCACATCAACAACACATTAATATCAATGTCATACAGTTCTTATCTTAGGGCGATGCCCTAAACAAGCGATTTATTCAAATGCACCTAGGTTGATCACATTTTGTTGAATCATTTATTAAACAAGTTTTGTTTGACATATTATTGCATTGTATGCTGAACTTGTGTTGTGTTCTGCAAAATAAGTCAAATATTATTCGGTATATAAAATAAGGCGATACATACAGTAAATGGAATGTTTTATAAAAGAATATTTAAATAATAAAGCAAACGTTTCAGTTATCAAATCAAATTAGCGAATATTTCAATTTGATTCAGTTTTGTTCTGCTCGCAAAGTCTTGTAAGGTAAATAAAAGAAAATACATTGTATCTACCATGATGTTTAATTCCATTAAATCATCGCACATTTTAAATAGTATGTATGTTACTCGTTTAAGATACTGAATTTAGATATAGATGTATAAACCTATGTAAACCACTAACTCACTTTTTTTCTCAACAACAAAACAAAATAAGTCCCTATTTGGGATTAGTTACATATCTTACTAATAATAATTGCATACCGTATAATAAGTTCGAAACATATTTTTACTGTATTTCACATCAATTAAATTAACCATTCTGAAGAACATATATTATATTATAACGGTTTTATTCTGCGACTCAGCCGTAATAACTATTTGTTACGTTTCTTTGTAAATTGTAAAGATCATTTGTGATATAATTAAACCATTTTTTATCAAAATGCCATATATCAATTTGTTGTGTCCTTGTAATAAACGAGTTATAACACCATAATTGCCTGAATATGAAATAACAATGAATGATTTATTGTATATATACCCTTTTTGAGGAAAGCTTAAATGTTTTATTGCTTACACACCGGCAAAGATAATAGTATAAAGATACCTTATTGCGTTTGTGTTATATTTGCAATACATGTATGTATATCATATAACATATATAAGAACTTAATATTATATACAATGGCACCATCAAGAAATCACACTTCCAAAAACGAGTAGCTTCCAAAATTAGGATATGAGGTGTGAGGAACGTCAGCCAAGCACTGATAAAATGATGTTTATGTGTAAATTAAAATAAATACTAAATAGTGAAGAACATAGTAACTTGAGAATAAACGATATTAGCAACAAATGTACAAATGGATGGTTATTAACGTGAGTGTTAACAATAATGTCAGTTACTTTGTATCCACACCATGATAAATACAACATTTTCGCTTTCAGATCGCTTTTTGCTATTTTTCAAAATACTAAATCGCGCTTTGCAGCAAACGTTCACAAGTCTCTGCAAGTATTAAACATCTTAATGTGCGCACAACATTTTTCACGTTTTTCGTTGACCCACATGTTATACTTTTAGATAAATTTACATAAAATATTAATAGTAATTACCACGCTGCAGTCACTGCCCTTGATTTGATTTTCATATAACATCTCACAACTTCAACAATAAAACATCGTCTTCTAATTGAAACGGGAAACACTGAATTCATACATTTTTTACAGATCTAAATTCATCAATCAAGATATTTGATTAACAACAAAATCGATTTTGAATATCCCTGACTTTCTTTCGAAAGATTAAATGGCTTATCGCGCGACATAATTAAACTAACGTTACTTGCAAATCTTAAGGTGCACTGTGTCTGTATGTATTCGTAGGTGTATTATCTGCATCTCCAGAATCTGTTGACGGATGTGTTGTCCAATGTCCGTCCTTTTTGCAGACTGACTGGAAACTTTGACGCACTTGATTGGTCATGGGTTTTTCTTTTATGTGAAACACAATTGCTCTAGGGCAGCGTATTGCATTTAAGGAATGCCCTGAGCGTACACGTTCGTTTAAAATATCTGCACCTTTTATGATGCTAAAATGCACAATTCTTTAATAAAGGTCTCACTGCGGGTAAAATATTTGTTATAATCCATACCGAAATGTGGTGGCTACATATTTTATAACTGCATTTCATACATCGAATATGATTGTATTTATTGGTGTGCAGTGAAATTTATTCGAAAAATAATCTTCATTAAATGTTTTCATAGAATGTCTCAGAAAATATCCATCTTACTTATTTTTTTTTTTTTTTTTTTTTTTTTTTTTTTTTTTATTCAATATAATACATACAATGTATACATGAATATATACAACATAGTGATTGTACAAAGCAATAAAGTTCAGACATGTTATACAAGATATGCTAATATGTATTTTTTTTAAAGAGAAAAGAAAAAAATAATAGAAGAATTGTTATGAAAAATGATGAGTTGTATAAAGTCGGAAGAAAGCATACTGGACTTGTGTGTTTCGTTGTATATTCAAAATGATCTTATAAGATTGAAAAAAAAACATACAAAAATATTTTAGAAAGATAAACTTACATTAGAGTGAAATGTATATAAGTGGACAAACATCATGAGAATTTAATCCGATTCCATTTTTGTTCAAAGTTTTGTAATGTGTCATTACTGAGGGCTATTTCTTTCTCAATCTGGACTTTAAGTTTGAGACTATGGATAAAACAATTAAAATTTGGTACTTGTTTTTTTAACTTCATGTTAAAGATGAACAATTTCATCATTATAAGAATAAAATTCACAATATTATTACAATCTTTTGATTTCAATGAGTAAATTCCGAAACTTACATTTAAGAAAGATAGTTTAACGTTTAGTTGCTGTTGTTCAAGAAAAGATGTTAATTGATTCCAAATAGGCTGGATGTGTTTGCACTCCCAAAACAGGTGTTCTATAGTTTCGATGTTTTCACTGCAGAAGTCACACAGATTTGAATTAGATAATTTGCATTTAAAGAGATATTTATTTGTAGCTATAATTCTATGAATGTATTTATATTGAAAATTTCTCAGAGTGCTTTCAATAGTTGCTTTATATGGCATGGTAAATATGTGTTTCCAATTAAGTTCATGTACTCCGAAAAGGACTTGCCATTTATTTTGGGTTTTTGAGTTTTCTGTAGGGTTTTTAATTTGTAGTGTGTAAAATATTTTATTTGTTTTGTTTTTTCTTCCAAGTATATTTTCTACGAATGTTGTTTGAGTACATGATGTATTATTTGTATTGATTTCAGATTTAATATGTATGGGTATGCTTTTGATTAATGTGTAGTACTTCAAAAAATTATTTGAAGGTATTCCGTATATGTAGCATATATCATTAAAAGAGTAGAAATCCTTAATTATGTAGTCATATAATTGGTCGACATCTTTAATGCTTCTTTCAAACCAATCTTTATAGAAAAACGTCTTATTGTTTGAAGTTATGTCTTTATTGTTCCATAGAATATTTTTGCTGCTTGTTTGGGTTTCTAGGTTATGAGTGACATCACTCCATGCTGATAGAACATCAGACAGAAATATGTTTTCGTTTGCAATTTCATGTAAGATAGTATTGCTGATGTTACATTCAAAGAGTAAGGAGTCACCATATTTTTTTAGAATTTTCTGATAGAATAATTTCCATTTACTTGTATTGGCATTATCTAGGTATCTTTTAACCCAGCTGCATTTGATTGCATTCAAGAATGAGTCAATGTTCGTTAATTGGATACCTCCATTTTCTACAGATTGAATTAACTGAGTTCGTTTTATTTTATCAGGCTTACCGTCCCATATGAAATTAAATATTGCTGATTTTATATCGTTAATAATATCATTTGGTGGATTTGGGAGGACTGTTAATACATAAATTAATTTAGGAAGTGCACACGTTTTCAATACTGTGTTTTTTCCGATAAGTGTAAGTTTACGTTGATGCCATGATTTTAAGCAGTTTTTAAAATTCTGTAATTTAGGTAGTATGTTTTTAAGAACTGTATCTTTTTCATTATTTGTGAAAGTAATTCCTAACGTTGTGGCTTCATCGGATGTCCAATTAAATTTCATTTCTTTTTTATATTGGACATTATTTTGTTTTAATTTACCTACTCGTAGCACAGTACATTTACTTTTGTTTAGTTTCAGACCCGATGTCATTCCGTAAAGGGTTAGCGATTCTATTAGGTTATGGAAAGAATCGTAAGTGTCGTTTAAAAAATAAGTTGCATCGTCAGCAAATAGGGACTGTTTGATTTCTTCGTCAGGTTCTAGTGATATGCCTTTTATGTGTTTATTTGATTGGATGTGATGTGATAGATACTCGATGCAGATAATAAATAGCGATGATGAGAGTGGACATCCTTGTCGAACCCCTCGTTCGATGTTAAAACTGTTTGAAAAGAAGCCATTGTTAATGATTAAACTGTTAATATCGGTATAAAATAGTTTGACCCATTGAATGAGACTTTCACCAAAGTTCATATTTTCTAAGCAAGAGAACATAAATGAATGATCAAGCGAATCGAATGCCTTTTCGAAGTCTGCAAAGAAAATTAGACCAGGATTATTTGAATTGTTGAAATAATTTATGCATTCTTGGACAAGACGAACGTTTTCACCAATGTAACGTCCTTTTATGAAACCAGATTGAGATCTTGAAATGATTGCTGGTAATATTTTTTTTATTCTGTTTGCTATACTTTTAGTTGCAATTTTATAATCATTGTTTAGTAAACTAATCGGGCGCCAGTTTGATAAGGATTCTAAGTTTTTTCCAGGTTTTGGAATAAGTGATATAATACCTTGTTTTTGTAGCGTAGTTAAGTTTTCGTTGTTAAATGAATAGTTTAGTGAATTAATTAGATGTGTTTTTATATCATTCCAGAATATTTTATAAAATTCGATTGTGATGCCATCAGATCCTGGGCTTTTGTTATTTTGCATATTTTTTAGGGCTAATCCACATTCATATTCATTAAGCAATCCGTCGCACAGTTGTTTTTCCTCTTCGTTTAAAGCGTGATGTGTATTTTTAAAAAGGGTGTTATTTTCAACATTTTTTCGTTTATAGAGGGTTTCGAAAATTAAACGTTGTTCTTCTAGTATTTGAGTCATGTTTGTTATATCTTTGCCATTGACTACTAATTTGTGTACAGTTTTTTGTTCACTTCTACGTTTTTCAATGTTTGCGAAGTATTTTGTATTTTTTTCATTGTGTTCAACATGCTGTGCACGCGCTCTTAGTATTATTCCATTGAGACGTGTATGATAGATTCCATCTAATATTTGTTTTTTTAATGTTATTTCATTTTCAATGTCGGTGGTATCATTTGTGTTTGTTTGATGCAATTGTTTTTCAAGTGTTTCAATGGTTTTGATGGTTTCAGTTTCAAGATTGTGTGTTTCTTTTTGTTTAAATGATGTGTATCTAATTGTTGTGTTACGTATATTTCCTTTAATTACTTCCCATAAGGTGTTTGGGTTTGCATCTTTATTATTTTGAACTGTATTTAATATTTCCTGTTTTATTTGTGTTTGATATTGTGTATCCAATAAGATGCTGTTGTTAATTTTAAAGTATCCTGGGCCTCTTTCAGGTTGTATATTATGCAGTTTAAGTTCAACTAGAGAGTGATCAGTCATAAATCCTGGTTTTATGTTACATGTGTCAATAATGTTGCAAAGAGATTCAGATATTAAAAAATAGTCTAGTCTACAAAATATTGTTGGTTTTGTGTTTGAGTGCCAGGTGAATTTGCTTTCGTTTGGGTATACTGTACGCCAGATATCTATCATATTGTAGTTTTCAATTATGTTATTTAAAATATTTCTATTTTTAGGATGAGTATAAAGGTTTCCATTCTTTTTATCTAATAATGGGTTCAGGACAGTATTGAAATCACCACTTATTATAATATTTTTATCTTGGTTATTAATTATAAAAGATTGTAATGTTTCGAAAATGTGGAATCATCTATGTTAGGACCGTAAACGTTGATTAATGTTAGTTGTGTTTCATGTTTTTTGATATCTATACTTGCTAGTCTGCCAATTATTATTATTATTAATTTTCGTTAAAATTATCAACTGTGATCCCTATGTTACTTTTTATCAGAAAGGCAATGCCTTGTTTATTAGTATATTGTCCACTGAGGTAGATGTCCCCGTCCCATTCATCTTTTAAGGTTTGTGTTAAAGTATGTGTCAAGTGACTTTCTTGTAGTAGGCATATATTATATTTTTTTTCGTCTAACCATTTGAAGATTTTAATGCGTTTGTCTTTATTGATTAGCCCTTTTACATTCAGAGTGCATAATTTAATCATTTAAAGAAAGGGAGGGTGTGTAAATATTATTGTGTGGATTTGTCCAGTAAGTTTCTATTTTAAAACATGTCCAGTAGGTTTCTCTTATAGGACATAAGATGTCCATACACACATACAAACGTTTAATTGGTATACAGCATACATCAACATCATTTTTAACTCTAAATTTCTGCATTTTAAGATGAAAGCAATTCAGCAAATTAAGTACAAAAAAAAAACAAAGAAACAAGAACAAAAAAACAAACAAAGGGATAGCAAGGTAAAACAAATGATCGTGATTACAAGCAAACAAATCAGTTTGTTTACATCAAAATACATGATTTTACAACAGGTTTTTTACATATATGTGTTAAAGAAGTGACTTTTACAACATAAATGTTTTGAACGTATTATTGTATATGTAGTGATTCATCTTATCGCATCCAATGCAGAACATATAGTATGATATTGAGAATGAGACAAAAAACACCCGATTCTTACGCATAATGACATTTAAATACTTATAAAGCATAATGTCTTAGATGAAAGCATGTTTTCAAGTTATTTACATATACTTATATATATTTACATCTATATAATTAAATACTGACATATACAATCACTCACAAAAACATTCCCATATACATTTATATCTATATCTCAAATAAATGCATAATTTCTTAGATCAAAAGCAAGTAGATAGCTGCATGGGATATTTTTTGAGTTACATGTGTACCTACATATATTTATATGTATATATATATTAACATCTATATGAATACTGACATACATCGTCACATACACACAAAAAAAACATACAAACATACCCATATACAGCTAAATATATATATTCTAAATAAATGCATCTTTAAGTATATATATATTCTAAATAAATGCATCTTTAAGTATATATATATTCTAAATAAATGCATCTTTAAGTATACATCAAAAATACAATTGTTATTGTGAGAAGAAAGGAACCGCACAAATAAGGCATCATCAATAAATCAAGTATTATTCTATGCAGCTTAAACTTTGTCACTACTACTGTAAAATGAGATTTTGAATGAATTAAAGGGAAGCAAATCTGTAATAAAAAGAACATGCATAAACCGTAGTTGTTTCCCTTGTTTGAACCATGCTAAATCCTTAAAATGCCTATTTCCAGTAACTGTGACCTTCACCTATGACCTTGACCTTTGACCTAGTGACCTCAAAATCAATAGGGGTCATCTGCGAGTCATGATCAATGTACCTATGAAGTTTCACCTATGACCTTGACCTTTGACCTAGTGACCTCAAAATCAATAGGGGTCATCCGCGAGTCATGATCAATGTACATATGAAGTTTCATGATCCTAGCCCCAAGTGTTCTTGAGTTATCATCCGGAAACCACCTGGTTTAATCAATAGGGGTCATCCGCGAGTCATGATCAATGTACATATGAAGTTTCATGATCCTAGCCCCAAGTGTTCTTGAGTTATCATCCGGAAACCACCTGGTTGACGGACGGACCGACCGACCGACCGACATGAGCAAAGCAATATACCCTCTCTTCTTCGAAGGGGGGCATAAAAATAGTATAGATTTTTCATTTTTTTTTAAATAATATTCAGTCCCACAGCCACAAATTTTACTCATAGTGCGTGCTTAATCATAAAACGTGGCTTACACCGGTAGTTTTAGCAGATTAATTGTTAAAAATAAAAATAGTATGGATATTTCATTTGTTAATAATATTCAGCCGCACAGCCAACAATTTACAGTCATTGTGCATGCTTAATCATAAAGTATGGCTTACACAGGCAGTTGTAGCAGATTAATTGTTTAAATAGAAAAGTATAGATATTTCATTTTGTTTAATAATATTTAGCTGCACAGCCAACATTACAGTCATAGTGGCTTAGATATTTCATTTTTTTTTTAAATAATATTCAGCCGCACAGCCAACATTACAGTCATAGTGGCTTACACAGGCAGTTTTAGTAGCTTCATTACTTACATTTGTTTGTTTCAAATAAAATATAGTTAAATAAGGGTATGAAGGAAGAAAATTAAAACTCGTCTTATCATTATGTTCAATATGGTCCTGAGAAAATGATAATACTTTTACAGCGCGTTACTATAAACATGATAAATAACCATGTATAAAAGTTGTACAGTATTTATTATAAATAAACTATTGTTAAGACAACGCTTTAGTGCTATGATGTAGATACGAATAAATGCTTGACCGTAAAATGTTCATGTGCACCGTTTCTAACATGACACATAGAATATACTTAACCGACATGGTATCAATACTTTGATATGGCTATACTTTTACAACATAGATATCAGCGAGGACGACGTTTTATGTTAAAATATATTTTCAGTATCACTGATTAAACGAATAGAAGTGAGCTAGAATATAGGTTTATAGCTTACCCCTGTTGATTCGAAATAGAATCACATCTTTATACGTCTGGAAAAATTACAGTTTGTAAAATATATTTCCTGTTACATATCATCCGAAACATTGTGTGATCAGTTTTACATACTTCTTAAAAAACATGGTTCATTATGTTTAGAGAGTAGAGAGTAGTCGTATTTAGAAGCTTTTCTTTTTTCTCCACATAGTAACATTTGGCGTATTTTTAGAAAATATTGTGATGAGATATTCAACGTTTTTTAGGTATATTGGTAACCTGTTTTTACTGTTACATGTGCAAATGGCTGGATTGTTCAATCTACTTGTATAGATTTTTATAAGGAGATTGAAACGAATTTGCTGTTGTAAGAGGAAGCAGATCCCCCACAATGTTCAAGATTTAAAACTCCGCCCTGTTTTCACATCAAGATCAGACTATTTCTCTTTCACAGTAATTCTCATGAAATCAGTAAGATTTTAAGCATAATAAAATGTGTATCTAAAGTTACCTTTTATTTTCAAGACGCATCGGGCTCATCAACAAATTAAAAATTTCATAAAGGTAAATAACTTCCTGGGCGAACAATTATATAACTAATCTAGCTACAAACGTTTGCGCAGGCAACATATTTGTGTTAGATAAATACCAAATTGATATTTCGTTGTAATCAAGAGTGCGTTGTAGCTGTAGGGGCTAAAATCTTATGTTAATTTGTGTGCAGTTGAGATTAAATTATTGATGTAAAATATATTGGCAACTTCTTAGAAAAGTAACGTATAAGAATAATACAATAAAATATACTTATCATTTCCTATTTCAAGTTATATGTTGAACACACATACATTTGTGTGTCAAAATACTACATTACAACGATTGGCATTAAGCCGTATTAGGGTAACAAAACAGGAACATTCCGAAAGTTATCGCTGTATGAATAATGATATTGATACCGCAGTGTGCAGATTAGATTTACAGATAATCATTTTTAAAATTTATAAGAGAAAACTAAGAAGGGGTTTCAGCACAGTTTCTTGATGTAATTATGTAATAAATGTGACAATTCGTGAGTTTTCTTTTCCGTTATATTGGACATAATATAAAACTTTTACTTTAAACATATTTCATTTCCAAATAATGACATTGTACAAATATATACACTGGTCCATACATACATAATGGAAAAAGGGTTAGACCTCAAGTTCTTCAACATTATCGGGGGTCCTTCCCTTGCGATAGTTTTAACATGTTGTAATGGTGACAGACTTACATAAAATATTAATCATGTCATTTACACAGTAGACAATTGAGAACACATCACTCAATAATTATGTTTAATATATGATGACAACAGTAATACTAATAATATCAGTAGTTACCTAGAATAGTAATAATTATATAAATAATTAAACAAAAAAATAATTATTATTTTATAGAAAATATACATATATCTTATACACTTAAGAATATTAATAATGATAGTAATAAAGATAGTAATAAGTCCTGTCCAGCAAAATGGAAAAAAAGTTAGCTAAGTAATGAATACATAATATAAAACGGAAATCAATACCAGAAATTAAACACATTCAAAATTATACTTAAAATTTTGCAAACATAAAAAGTACATTTTAACCTCAAAATTACAAATTATGTTTTATGTTTTTCCTACTGCATAAAACAACTAGCAGACAATTTTGGGAATAATACGTACAGACTAAAAAGTGAAAAGTGGCCATAAGATTCAATTTTGACAATTAATAGAAGTTCGTGCATGCATTTTAAAGTTGTTTATACCAAATATTCAAAGTTGTTTTACGACTTTAAAAAACAGAGATTTAATTATAAATGGACAAAATTAATGAGTGCATGCAGGTGATGGTGTAACCCATTACAAATAAAAATTAAGCATAGACACAATATAGTTCCAATCAATCATGTTAATTAAGCGTTAATATGTAACAGTTTAATGATGAGTAAGAAACAAAACAATCAAATACAAAGATGTCCCAATAAAAACGTATTCTGTCCCTTCGTTTATAATTATTATAAATATACACGGCGGAATAACGAACTTCATAAATTTCATGTCAATCGTTCGCGAATGGTTGCTGAAATATTCGAATGATAACTTTTATTATCGCCTTGCACAAACCTCTCAAAGGGATTGACTATCGTGATGGTGGATTAAAGATAACTACAATTATGAACAACATTTAAAAAGGAGGTTAAAAAAAAACGTAATTAATTTTTATTTTTCAAATTTACTTTTTGCAGACAGCCTATCTATCTGGTATAACTTTTTTTTTTCTCAAAATATATCAAAGTAGTGTGTTTGCTTTTATTTTCATTAAAATTAGTTTTTAATTAATGTGCTTTCTAAACAATTTGTTTGTTTTGTTTTTTAATAATTTATTTATAGCCCTTTCGCAACATAATGAAATTATAGATACAAAAACACATACAATAACTAATGAAACCAGTACAAAAATAGCGGCATAAATGAGAACGTATATTAAAACGTAAACGCTTTAACATTGTAATAGGCTGGTACACCATGGATTTCAAGTTAATATTAAACGTGCAAGCATATAGTGCATGCTATATACAAATTATATTTTGATCAAAATACTGATAAGCACTGCTAATGTATATTTAAATTCAATGATATTTTTCATAGACCGTATTTATTGTCTACGAGACTGTATTTAGATATAGGTCCACCAACCTTGAAACTGAGTGTAGTGCCAAATAAGCATTACATGTTTGAACAAGTTGCTTTGTACGTATTTGTGTCGTCAACATGCATGACAATTTTTCTTGTGAATGGATACCGACACCAATCATTTCAAGTGGTTGAGAAGTAGGTCATTTTGAAGAAGATGATGGTGGTTATAATCATGATCACGTCTTATGCAGTCACGACTTCATTTAAAATGATGATGGTGATGGCGATAATAAAGACGCCATGATAAGTGTGTGTACATTTTGCGCTCTAGTCGGGTATGGCTTACAACGATGTTGTGAATGTACTTATTTTTATTTCATTAAAACAATGTATTCGTTTATAGCTATTTTCGTCAATCTATCGGTGAACTGTTGGATTGAATTAAGGGGAATTCTGGAACTGAGGGACATGTTGAAATAATAGCAGGACTTGATTTGCTTACAATGATAAAGTTTGAACCCAAATGTCATGGAATTATCTGATGTTTCGCACGTCATTTATTTAGGACTCTATTGGGCCAAGAAAAGAAACTCAAACAGCATGACTTAGGCTTTTACTATCTATTTTATTTTTGTAGATGAAACAACATCACGCAGGAGAAACTGTTCCTGCAGTCAATCCCAATAACAAAGGTCCTTATTATGATTATTTACGTTTATTTTGGGGGTTATTTTGCAGGATTACTATAGCAAAATGATAATAGTATGTGCCTTAAACGTCCTTAAAGTAATATACCCATTTTATATATTTATTTCTACAATTTATTTTCTTAAATAAATGTCATTTTTGTGAAGAGATTGGTGTTTGTATAAACAAGCTATGAAAAACTGTTTTTAATCTGTTTAATGCATATATTTTGCAAGTCTAAAGTATGCGAGTGTAATCTAAATATTGCCGTATATTGATCATATATGGATTTAATGTTATATCCGATGCTTTGTATTTAATTTGTACATGTATATGCAATTATATTTTTGGCCAAACCTGACTACTTCACATCATAGGTAACCCAGTGTTGTTTCATTACATATATCACATTTATTGTAATACATACATTCATATACTATTCACGTAAAATTCAAGCAACATACATAAACACGTACTTGTAGGGTGCGTATAGACATATTAGTTATTCAACATTCATTCACAACACATGTTTTAAATAAGAACAAAAAAGAAAACAAAAAAAAACATGAATATATTTTATGGATACAAGTTTCATATTTATGTATACAAACATAATTGAAATCATAACCCATACATGTATAACAATTAACATATATTTTCTCTTTTTTTTACAAAAACAAAAAAAGAAAGAAAAAAACATTCGTTTACTTATTAAACAAAATTTACACCTGTATGCATGCATACCTTTATCTATAAATAATATGCGATTTTGTCTTCCTTTTTTCAATGGTAGTTTTGTATATTTCAAATGTTTGCTTCATGCTATTTACGAGTCCAAATTTTGAAAGATTTGTATTTTTCTTCTGACAATCAGAAGTGTACCGTTTAATTTCAAGGCGCACAATGTTTATATCAGTCATTTCTGAATATGTGGATCGATTGCTTCTCATAGATGATGTTCATTTATTTCAGATGACGAAGACTAGACCATGTATAAGAAAAATTACCCGATTCATTGATGTCCGCTCCACTTAAAACATATGCATTGGGTGCACGACACGGTTTTAAAGAGTAGTATTCAATCATAATTCTTCGGACACCCCTCCATAATTAGTTTATAAGAAATGATCTGATGCGTTTGTCAAATCAGGGAAATATAGTACATCAGCCACAAGCAAGCCACGATTACAAATATATCAGGTATACTACACACTTCTTCGAAATAACCGTAATTGGTCAAGACTCTAATAACACTAGTATTCAAAAGTAATTTTATTGGAATTTGAATCATTACAAAAACACTTAATTACATCCCAAGTCCATACACGTTTTCAATAATTTTGTAGAGGTATTTTTATAAACGAGTCCCTTGCCACTTGCTGATAAAATATATAAATCGACGTTGAACGTTTTACATAATATTGTATCTACAAATTGATTTATATTCCGTCTAAGTCGGTCTGTGCATTTAATGTCGCATTAAAGGTTATTATAACTTGCTGGTGACGTTTATATGGAACGCAGCCACTTGTACTATCAATTGAATGTATCCATTTTTTAACCCATTTATGCCTAGTGGACTCTTCCTTCCTTCTAAATTGGATCAATTTATTTCCAAAATTAGGGATGTCTAGTATTTGTATTTCTATATTTAGAATATTTCTTACAGAAATTCCTTTAAGCAAACAGCGCAGCGGCGTCTCATCTCGGTCTACGCTCTTTGCCAAGGTCTTTTTTTAGACGCTAGGCATAAATGGGTTAATTACAAGTCAGTGAGTATCTTAAAAGAACAAATTAATACAGCGTCAATAGGTAACCATTTACAGACATACCAAACAATGTTATGTTTAATAGTATATGTTTAAATCCTTTTATTTGGCGTTTAAAGATATTTATCTTTTTTTCAGAAAACTATCATACATCGGCCATAGGTAGAAACATGCCAACACTTTTGAGCTTAATATTATAATAATGGTTAACATGTTGAATCATTTGATTTGCTAGAAAAACTTGTTAAATGGGTTTTAGCCCTCAACGTTGTGTTTTGCATGTATTGTTCTTTGTTGTTAATAATATGTGTTGACTGTTGAACGACTACGATAACTATGACATTGTTCGGAATCATTCTAGAAAACATCGATCTCAACTATTTGGTTAAAGTGTGTATTGAAATATAGGGAAACGGCATTTAGTTAATTGACAATGAAATAACTTTAAACTCCATAACAATTTCTTTGGCAAGAACACAATCACGCAAACAATCTTAGTTTGCTAGCAATTACTGTTTGTTTATGAAAGAAATTTAAGTTGGAACCCTAGAGCAAACTGGTGATTTAAAATGCTCTCATTTCGACAACTAATCTACATCAATGCTTTAAAGACGAAATCTGGAGCATTTAGGTTAATAACACTTCAAATGCAAATTACGTCTTCAACCATGTTTGCGGAAAATAAGATCGCATGTTTCGTTCTTTAAATACGAAAACACGAATATTAAAATGATCAACATCAAACTAGTTTATATCGCTAGTTGAGTCCCGTATTATAGCACGCAACTGTTCGTAACGTCATGTTAAAGCAAGATAGCAAACAAAATGCGCGTGCTTAATTAAATATTTGCCACTGGTTAAACATACTAAAGAGCTATAAGATACATGTGAAATGTAAATAATTCAATAGAAAACTCTTAAGCTTCTAAGATAAAGAAAAAGTCCGTCAGTTTAGTTACATGACAGATGATCATTTCATAACAAATAATCTGTCAATGACTTGTTACAATAAAACAAATCGCAAATTCAAACAATGAAATCACATGCGCAGGCGTTATTACGAAATTCCCATTTTTGGGAAGGGTTAAAGTCATTTTATGGCAAACAGCAATATACATATATTTTAAAGACACTGATTCCGATGACGATTTCTGTTACGGTTGTCTTGGGGGCAATACTATATTTCCAAAATAACCTGTTTTAAGCACCAGTAGTGTGCGGAAAAATGTATTAGTCCCTCGAAACTTATCGTATTTAAAAATGGCAATGCCATTTGTATACTTATTTGTGTTTTGTGTTAACGATTCTAACACGTATGTATCTGTTACAATCCCAATGACCGAACTGACAGCTAACTTTTGAGTATAAACGTACCAAATTATACATTCTTGGGTAAAAAGAAATTTGTGTGCAAATGTTATTTGATTAAATAAATTGTTATGATATCACATTCAACAATTTATTTTAAAAAAAAAAACAATAAAAAAACCCACTTAATGTATACATTAATGCACATTAAAGGGACCGTCAACCAGATTGACGAAAACAAGAAAAGTTGTAAAATACCGTATTTTTTAACAAGTATTAGTTTATATTGATTAAAATATCACGACTGGTATATTACATTACTTCAAAAAAGTTGTTAAGTTTTCATATTTTCAGTATATTTGGTTAAATGTTTACTGGTTATGTGTACCAGGTATCTACCAGTTAACTATAAAAAACGCAAGTAGATTGATCATCATCGTCACGTGGTAAACCCAGGAATACAAATTTTGCATGCGCAGTTAATTGTTTATATTTTATATATAAAATGATCAATCTACTTGCGTTATTTATAGTGTGTTTATCGTTATGTCACCTTTTTTCGCGATGTACTTTAGATTTCACATCGCGAAATTGTATTACCGAATATACTGAAAATATGAACTTTTTTCAAGTAATGTAATACACCAGTCGTGATTTTTAAATCAATATAAACTAATAATTGTAAAAAAATACGATACTTTAGAATTTTTCTTTTTTCGTCAATCTGGTTGACGGTCCCTTTAAGTACTTGGTGAGCTAAAATAGTGTTCCTATTATAATTTGTATTATATTGTATTATGAAATGTGTGTGGATTAAGCTGATACTTGTTTCCTTCATAGTTGGTAGTATTTCATACTTGTTTTGTTATATTTGGAACATGATAATGTCCTGTCTATTGTTCTTTTCGTCACAAAAAGCATTGATCAACTTCTATAAATAAATGGGTGTATCCACTAATGCCCTTTGTATACCATGAGCCAAAATCAAGTCCCACTACACACACTGTAGTGAACCACTGTTTGCCTCAAACACGTATTAACCACAAACAAGCATAGAGAAGATTACAGTTTATCTATGTTTGCTTGCGTAAATATTGCGAGACCAAATGGGCTAATGCGTTGAAGAATTAATTGAATTATTCCGACTAAAACACTGTATTTTAACTTTTAAAAACAATAATTCTTTTACAAAGATTCGTCACTGGATCGCAGCTGCCTGTATAAATCGTGTTGACAATGAATTATATTATCTATTATTAAAGAAGAGTGCGCATTTAGTGAACATTGTTATTACCGTTTGAACCGAAATTAAACAACTGCTTAATATAGGTTACATTAAAAAACATAACTTCGGTATCAGCAAAACGCTCCACTGATCAAAATAAAATTGGATTGGTAATACTGTGTAATATTGACATTCTCTTTATCATTTAAATACATAATAGTACAATGCATTGCATTATTATAAATGTGTACGGCATTGTAATGTTAGCCAAATATTCATTCGGAAAATCTAGTTACATTTTCATTAAGCGAAAATTCTTGAGTTGTTTAATCTTTGTATTTGTTCAGTAAAGGCATTGCTTCACCATGCAATAGTTATAAGTTGTGCTTATGAAACATTTTTCTCCATAAGTGACGTTATGAAAACACCAAACGCTGGAAGAACTTAAGGGAAGTTTCAAATGTCTAGCACACCACTTAAGGTCACCTATGCCTTATGCTGCGAGATAATAGTTTCACACCTTTGGAGACTCGAAGACATTAACCATGAAAAAAGATTTCGGTAACATATGTCTGTTAAATTGAATTCATTTGAAAGAATTATTCAAAACAATCTGCACAAAAATCACACTTTTTTCAGACATCATTTAAGAAAATAAAAGGCATTGACTGATTCGTAAACATTAATTGATCAATAGTACTGCACATATTATAAATGCTACATCATGACGACTTCTTCATGGATCGATGTGTTTATAACATTTCACATATGAAATATAAAAAAAGAATATTTGATGTGTCGCGTTTTTGATTAAGGTTTGTATTGAAACTTAGGGACAAACGCGGATTCCATACTGTTTTATTTATCATTTACAACATAATAATTTGATTGTGATTCGAGGTTGCAATCTATCAGTTGCATGAAATGTTCATAAGTTATTACTAAGAGGCATTGCGAAATATATGAGAAATAAAATTATTCAAGCAAAATCGTTAACACATGTGTAATGAACAAATACGATTGACAATTGAATTATAACATTCAATTAATCCATTTTGTAGATTTAAATGTAATTATTTTCAATTATTTAAAGATGCACTTACCTATTGTGTACAGTAAACTGTAAATGTGGCGTGTGCTGAAATAAAAATTGTATACACTTGATTATTAACAATTATTTTTGATTATTCGTGCATGTTATATTTAAAGTAAGTTAACGGTTCATAGAATAAGCTTATTTTCAGAACTGCTGATTTGTCTAAAACCTCCATTTGTCCTTGTTTAAATCTCTGAAACAAATCGAATCTTTTGTCTTTTTTTTTCTTAGCGTCATGCCTGCTCAAAATAGTTAATTATAAATCAGTAAATAGTGCAAAGTAGTATGCTAATCTCATTTAAGCATCTGCCAAAAATTATGCTTTCGGAACATGACCCGATATAACAGCATGTGGGAAGAGTTAATTTGTTTTATCCGTCAGTTATATAATAACATTGTATTTTATCACAAAATATCAGACAGAAGCTTTTTGGTGGATGCAATGACATTTGCGTAATAAATATTTATGTGTTTTTATCAGCGAAATAATCGGCGAAGCTGACAACAAAGTGTATTAGCTGTTAATCGATAAAATCAAAAAGTAGTTAAATTGTTAAATGGTGACCAGCTTCTGTTAGTTATTCTACAAAAAAAAAACATAAAAATATGTGTTATGTGACTATGTTCGAGGTGCAGCAACTGTTTTGGAATGGTATTGGTGGTTTGATAACTTTTAAGATGAATAAAATTGAATATTTTTTTTTTTTTAATATCACTAAAAAAAACATTATACATGTACATATACATACAGTGTAAAAAAAAATTCCTTCAAAAAGATAACAATACAATTTATTTTTTAAACAAACAAAAAGTAAAAGTAAGAAAGAAATATAAAATACAGAAGAAGCTGGAAGCTCAAAACTGACCGTCAAGAAATATCTGATAAATTGTATTAAATTGTTCGAGATTATCGTTTTTTAGGGCTATTTCTTGTTCTATATCAAAGCGTAATTTTAGGAATATAAGGAAATTTTTGAAATCAGAAGGTTGGTGCATTCTTTTCAATTTAAATATATAATTTTTTGTTAAATAAATGATGAAATTAATAGTTTGCATGTTTTTATTATATTTCATCTGTCCAAAACTAATTAATTCGTAGTTAAAATTTAATAAAATGCCTTTATCATACATGTAGTCCGCTAATCTGTTCCATAAATGTTGTGCTACTCGGCATTTCCAAAACAAGTGTTTAATATCTTCATCGTATTCATTGCACAGATCACATAAGTAAGAGCTCGTTAGTTTGCACCGAAAGAGATATGTATTCGTAGCAGTTAGACGCATAATACATTTATATTGGAAGCATCTTAAATTTGTATCCATGCAAGTTTTGAACACTAGCGTGTATATCTTTGCCCAATTTAACTCTTTATTTTGAAAAATATTTTGCCATCTTTTTTCCGCATTCGAATTTGTATTTTTTATTTCAGACAGCTGAACATTGTTTAAAAATTTAGTTGGTTGGTACGATGTTTTGATTGCATCTAGTAATGATTTTTTTCTTGATCCTGTTAAAAAACGCTCGTCTACAAGTTCCAATATGTCTTTAGGTATTTTATTTATAAGACTATTGTATTTAAGAAAGTCATTGTCTGATGAATTATAGATATATTTGAAATCAGTAAAGCTATAAAAATTTCTTCACGCGAAAGTCAATTAATTGATCAACAAATACGATTCCTTTGTCATGCCAATCTTTCCAGTACAAAGTTTTATTTTCAATTTTTATTTTACTATTATTCCATATAATATGTTTGCTGAAGTTGTGTTTATAGCAATTTTTACACGTA
Source organism: Dreissena polymorpha (assembly GCF_020536995.1). Classification (NCBI taxonomy): domain Eukaryota; kingdom Metazoa; phylum Mollusca; class Bivalvia; order Myida; family Dreissenidae; genus Dreissena; species Dreissena polymorpha. The sequence goes on from NC_068367.1 coordinate 53,240,860, forward strand.
TTCCATCCTTGAATTATGTTTTTTAGAAATTCGTTGTCTTTACATATATGCTCAATATCTTGTGTTTGTAAATTTGATTCAAATAGTAATTCTCCTCCGTATTTTTGTAGGATTGCATCATACATACACTCCCACATACTATTATTTTCTGTAAGTATTCGTTTAACCCATGATCCCTTTATAGAATTTAGGAACATTTCAATGTCTGTTAATTTAAGGCCTCCATTTGTATAATTCATTATGATTTTGCTGCGTTTTATTTTGTCGGGTTTACCGTCCCATAAGAAGTTAAAAATGTCCTTAGTTATTTTTTGTATGGTGTGTTAAGGAGGGTTCGGTAATACAGTGAATGGATATACTAGTTTTTGGTAAAGCGAATGTTTTTATTACTGTAATTTTCCCTAGTAAGGTCAATTTTCTGTGGTGCCATTGTTTAAGACAATTACTGAATGCACATAATTTGGGTTCTAAGTTCATGAACATATTTTTTATTTTACAATTATAAAAGGATAACCAAAGAGTGTTTGCAGATTCCGATGTCTAAATAAATTTGTGATCATTGCAAATCCGGATTGTAGTATTCTTGAATAGCCCTACTCTTAAAACTGTTGATTTTGAATTGTTAAGGTTTAATCCAGACAAATTGTGTGATTACATTGACCAAATTTTCAAACGAATTGTGTGCACCGTTGTTGAAAAAGGTTGCGTCGTCTGCGAAGAACGACTGTTTTATTTGTACATTATTCACAACAATACCCCTAATATTCTGTTCTTTTTCAATATAATTAGACAGTATTTCGATACATATTACAAACAGTGACGATGAGAGAAGACAACCTTGCCTAATGCCATTTTTTGTTTTAAAACTTTCCGACATGTAGCCATTGTTCATAATAATACTACTTATATCATGGTAAAAACAGCTTTACCCAACGGATAAGATCATCGCCGAAATTAAAATATTGCAAACACTTAAACATAAATTCATGATTTGAAGTATCATATGCCTTTTCAAAATCTGAAAAAAAATCAAAGACCGGGCATGTGTTTGTTTTCAAGGTATTCGATTATTTCAAAAATTAGTCTGACATTCTCCCCAATTTATCTCCCTTTTATGAAACCTGTTTGTGAAGGTGCTATAATTGAAGATATGGTTTTTAACCAGGTTTTCCGAAGGAAAAAACTGGTTATTAGATTGGCGAATGCGGGCGGGCTGGCTGGCTGGCTGGCTGGCTGGCTGGCTGGCTGGCTGGCTGGCTGGCTGGCGGGCTGGCGGGCTGGCGGGCGGGCGGAACAAGCTTGTCCGGGCCATAACTATGTCGTTCATTGTAAGATTTTAAAATCATTTGGCACATTTGTTCACCATCATTGGACGGTGTGTCGCGCGAAATAATTACGTCGATATCTCCAAGGTCAAGGTCACACTTTGAGTTCAAAGGTCAAAAATGGCCATAAATGAGCTTGTCCTGGCCATAACTATGTCATTCATTGTCAGATTTTAAAATCATTTGGCACATTTGTTCACCATCATGGGACGGTGTGTCGCACGAAAGAATCACGTCAATATCTCCAATGTCAAGGTCGCCACGACTAAAAATAGATTTTTTTTAAACAAACTTACAAAGGGGGTTAATTTTGTTTGTTCATTTCAAAAGTTCAGTTTGAGTTTTCTCCCTTTATCAGATTTTTTTTTCACAATGAAAACCTGGTTTTGTGACAATTTTGTCCCTTGTTTTTATTCTATTAGCGATGGCTTTTGTAGCTATTTTGTAGTTTACATTAAGTAATGATATTGGTCGCCAATTTGTTAAAATAGTGGTATCCTTGTTAGGTTTAGAGATCAATAATATAATGATTTGTTTTTGAAAGTCAGTTAGATGTCCGTGTATAAATGAATAGTTTATTGATTCGATGAAAGTTTTTTTAATGTCATCCCAAAAGATTTTATAAAATTCTACTGTAAGTCCATCTGAGCCAGGGCTCATGTCATTTTTCATTTCTTTTAAGGCACCATAACATTCTACTTCGGTTAAGATACCTTCACATATATTTTTATTGTTTTCACTAATTTATAAAAGCTCTAAGTGTCATGGACTAGGATTTCGCGAAAAGAAAAGAAAACAAACATTTCACGCGCGTGTTAATTGTCGGATCAATTAGCGAACTGAAGGAGAGGTTATGTTTGTATGAAAAATGACAAAGTTTTTCACAATGAACCAAAGCACGTTTGACGACAGGTGTGTACAATAGGGTATAAGAGCTAAAAATTGTACCAACTTTGTACAAGGCCAAAATCCTTTACAATGAACATTTTCCTCCAGTTTGTTTAATTCAAACCTAGATAAACATATCACCAAGCATAAAAATCTGACTTTATCTATTTGGGATGAAAAATGAAAAGGTTTATCAAAAAGAACAAAAACACGTTTGACAGCAATCGTGTACAACAGAGAAAAAGAGCTTAAAATTGTACCCACATTGTATAAGGCCAAATCCTTTAAATTGAACATTTTCTTCTACGTTTTTGTAATTTATACTTAGATTAACATCTCTCCTAGCATAAAAATCATACTTCACCGATTTGGGATGAGAAATAGTAAAGTTTTTTAAAAAGAAACAAACCACTTTGGCGACAGGTGTGAAAATGATTGAATAAAATAACAGTATAAAATTGTACAAAGGCAAAATCCTTTAAAATGCCTTATTTTCGTCTACTTTTTTATAAATCATACCTAGATTAACATCTCACCTAGCAAAACCATCTTACTTAATCAATCTGTGATGAGAAATGAAGAAGTTTTTGACAAAAATCGTTTGGGCCTTTCAATTTTTCAAAAATGATCGAAAATGAACAAATCCATTGTTCTCTTTCAAATTCCGATAAATTAATAATACATAAGAATAATAACTACCAAAACCTGAAGCATTATCAACAAAGAAAATAAAAACTTATTTTTATTTACACAAAAAAAAATTCAATATGTCTGTTTGCGGCGACCGACTTTGCCCATAATTGATTGCTTTAACACAAAATGGCTGACAGTAGCTGGAACAGGGAAGAATCTACAGGTACACCGACATCTCCAAAATTGATGTCACGTGACCCGCGTCCGCCGTTAGATATTATCGCATATCGCTATCGCGAAGACGAGAGTTTCCAATCTGTGTTATCTATAGGTCTTTGATTTATTCTGTTAAGATCGAGTGAACATTTAAGTGGTTTTTCGTGACATTTGTGAAATGTCTATGTAGTCTTTGTAGAGCTCTTTTTCAGCGTTCATGTTTTGTTTTAGTTAATTATTTGTATTCTAATTTCGAATTTCTATTTAATTGTTATAAATTTTATATAAGCTTATATTTTTTACTTTTTTAATAAGCTATGAAAGATTTTGAATTGTTCATACGTTAGTATGTTAAAGTGATATTATAGGAATATTACAGTGTATAGGTGTCTATCGCAACCGTTGTTTATTTTTGGTGTTTTCACTTCATATACACTTATATTTGTTAATGCAGCATCAACATACTAAAACAATATCCCGGAAAGAGAAAAATAATGCATTTGAATATCAACCGTGGTTTCGTTTTGACAACTGACGACACACAAGATTCGATTTACGATGTGAATCTAAATCTAGTTTTAGTGCAGCTTTGTTCATACGACACAAATACACTATTTTGTTTTACGGATCATTTCGGCTTAGAGGACTGGATGAGTCATGTAAAATATCGATTATAATATATACATTTTATAAACAACTGGTAGCAAGATGAGTTGCAGATAATTGGTCAGTAACCACATTTAAACTAATTCTTTTGACCTGTTAATTATGTGCAGCTCAATTCAACAGTAAAACATGCCCATAATATCACTTTAATTGTTAATTTGGAATTGTAATAATAAACCATATGTCACCTAATCAGTCAACAAAGTAACAATACCTGAAAACACCATATCCTATTTCCCACCCCTAAAATTACAATAAACAGCTAATCTGTCAGTAATTCAGAGCTGATGAGGGTACTGATTATCGAGGGGTAGATAAGGCTTTTACTGATAGGGGTTGCCTAGAAATAAGGCTGTAGTATGGAATACTTAAATAAATATTTTAATTTGTCATGCTTTACAATTTAATATTTAATTAATTAATGTAGAACCGTAACTCATGTTCAAATTTTAATAATGTTGGGCAATTTTATTAAATTATTAATTTAATACACAATTGATTCTGTAAAATTGTATTATGACTGATTATTATTGTAAAATTAAAAATCTTTTCGTACAAAAATGTTTAAATACATGTAGGTATGATAATCATGTATACGCGGTTTATATGATACTAAGATATAATTATTTGTACTCACGTTAACATTATTGTTATACGTTTTTTACTTATAATTGGGTCCGCAATAAGTTTACCATAGGTAACGGGATCTTCATTAATAGTTTTATGACAAATTATTAAATTCTTAATAATTCATAGTTCTATCAGTCTTAATGTCCTATTCATTAAATTACAATATTAGTGTACATATTTTAAAGCTTTGATAATGTGTGTAAATATTAAAATAAAAGTAAATAGATGTATGTCTACTTGTGTACATATTGTAAAGCTTTGATACTGTATGTTAATATTGAAATAAATATTAAAATAAAAGTATATAGATGAATGTCTACTTGTGTACATGATAAAGCTTTCATAATGTGTGTTAATATTTTAATTAAAATTAAAATAATAGTTTAAAAAATATATTTTCAAAAGTACTTTTACTGTCAGTTATAATGTGCCGATAATGTAACCTGGTTTAAACACTATTTGTTAAAAAAAATGTGTTATTTTGTGAAAATATGGCAATACAAAATATTGAACTAAACTCTGAAAGTATTCCTCATTTGTGTTTATGCATACATAACTCATTTAGAACCCATTAACACATCAATAGTTTCACTACCGAGTTGCCTTAGGTACGAGTTGACTTAGGTACGAGTTGACTGTAAACCTTGTATTGTGGAGTCGTCGTGGTTATATTGTTGGTCAGGTGTAGCCTAAAAACAATGTTCATATTCGCGAACATGACTTTAGAGTTCGAAATATGATAATGGCTAGAAAATTGCTCTATTTATGTTAACAGTCTTAATTATATTTTACATTAAACTGTAATTTGTTGATAAAAACATTGCAGAAAAAGCATCAATATTGCCAATATTCGATCATATTCGCTCGTTTCGTTCATATTCGCGAATATGAGTCATATACGCATCATAGACGGACCCAAACTTTCAAGCAACAAACTTCAAAAACTGTTAAACGGGAAAAAACAACACAATAATACAATTCCGAATGACAATTAGTATGTTTCCAATGTTATTGTCTTTCTGGATTGTATTTATCATCACAGTAATGGATAAAAGCAACGTTTGGATTATCAAAAGGTAAATGTAATATATTATCGAGATAAGTCACTTTATTATTTATACAGTGAGTCTTTCAAAATTATGGAACGTTTTAAATTCATCTTTCCAGAAATATCAATATGTGGGTCTAATCTCTTACAAAAAGACATTTTATTCAACGTAACGTACTGAGTTAAGAAAATTCAATAATTATAAATTGATTTTGACACCTTAAAGAAAACATCAATTATTTAATAAAGTTTGGTGTCTTTTACTCTTTATACAATGGAATATATTGCAATGGGTATAAACTGTTATTGAAGTCTGATCCCCCCCCTCCCTTCTCCGGTCAAACTCCCATTGGAGTTCTTTATAAATTGGAGTTAGACGGGGGGCCTCCGTCAAACTCCCATTGGGGTTTAATTTAAATGGGAGTTTGAAGTGGTCCCCCGTGACAACCCCGTTGGAGTTTAATGGATATGTTAATGGAAGGCTGTTGTTTATTTTAAAGTAATCAGGTCCCCGTTTCTGTGATATGAAATTCATTTTTAATATAACACTTGAATGATCTGTTTGATATCCTGTTTGAATTTGACAACGTTTTGTTATATTGCATAATGTATCTGTGATAAGAAAAAAGTCAAGTATGCTGAAAATTGGCGGTTTACCGTTGGAGTGCCATGTAAATTGACATTTATTAGGGTTATGCATTCTCCAAACATCGATTAAATTATTTTCGTCTATAATTTTATGTAAGTTATCTCAACAATGTTTATGTGTATCGGCTCGGTCGTTTTTCTTGTCTAAATTAGTGTCTAAAACAGTATTAAAGTCACCCCGATTAAAATGTTTTCGTTAGTATCTTGTAAGAATTTAGCTAGAGTTTTGAAAAGAAGGGTGTCGTCATTGTTAGGTCCATAAATATTAATAATCGTAAATCTTGGTTAATTAGTTTCTAGTGTTAAGGCCTGAAGACGACCCGGTATAATTTCGTTGTAATTTAATATTTTTACTGGCATTGTATCGTTAATTAAGATTCCTACTTCTTCGCTGTTTGATTACGTGCCACTAAAAAGGCTTGTCCGTTCCACTCCCGTTCCCATGATTCTACTATGCTTTTGGTAGAATGTGTTTCTTGCAATATGAACAACGCAAATGTTTTATTCCCTAACCATTCGAAAACTTGATTTCGCTTATTTTTATTACCTAAACTTTTAACATTCATTGATAATATTACTGTTTCCATTTTACTTGATAGTATGTTGATTTAAACCAGTCAGAGAGCTTCCAGTCATTCAATTGTATCAAAAGATTCATTTTTAGTGCTTACAAATTTATTTTTTTACGTGTTTTTCTTACAAAAAGAATCGTTCAAAAAAGGGTGTTAGCGACCCATTACTATTCATTTGTTCTATACATGTAAGTAGTTACTGTACATGCAGATGCGGGGTTTTACTTTTTAAAACAATAAAATTTGTCCATCTATGTACTTCAATCAATTTGTGTATAATCATGTGTTGTTAATGTGAACAAAAGCAAAAATTTAATAGTAATGCCAATGTCGTTAGAATATTTGTTTTTTAAATATTTGTTCCGTGTTCGTTTTCAAGCTAATCTAACGTTGTTTTAATAGCGTGTTGTTTTTTTCTGTTAAAATATGGTATTACATCACGATATTGTAACATCATGTGTACAAGTACTAAATTGATGGCATGAGTTACACTGTGCATACTATACATCAAAATAACAATTGATCATAAAAATGCAATACATGTCGATATAGTATCATGCTGAGTTTCTTAAGCAGAGTGTACAACGCAGTTTGAGTATTATTTTACATCTAGTTCAGTACACATTCAATGTTTTATTTAATTATAATCTACATTTGTTACCATTATGGTGTCATTTTTCAAACTTTTAACATGTCTACAAATGTTATTCATCATGTTTACAATTATTCATATGCAAATGATCTATATTAATCTTCCTTTTTAAGTTCAAATTAAAGCATCAAAAATGACGCGTTAAGGTGTTATACAATATTACCTTAGCAATATGTACTACACAATATAGGTATTGTTTAGAGTAAGGTTAAAAAAAAGAGCTAAAAATAGAATACATGTATCAAAAAAAAGTAAAATTTCATCATATACAGATATGGATAAGTACTATATAGCATATTCCCAATTATAGATATTTGATATAGATTCATATTAAAACAAAAAATTTCCACAACTTAAGAAATGGTGTACAACACAGTATGAGAATGTGCATTTTTTATATGTTCCAATCATGAAAATTGTTTGTTTAATTACAATTTAAATTTCTTTGCAATAGCTTGTCTATGATTAAACTTTGAGCTTTAATAAAATCCATACACTTATCATCAAATTTCATCACATGATGTATATGCTTGACCCTATTAAGATCTAGTTTAATCTTCTTGTATTTAAAGTTCAAATTAAAGCATCAAAAATGACTCCTTAAGGTGTTATTCTATATTACCTTAGCAATAATGTACTATATAATACAGGTATTTTTTTAGAGTAAGGTTCCAACTAAAAGCTGAAGATAGTATAAATGTATCAATAAAGGAACATTTCACCATATACAGTTTAAGATAATTACTATATATCATATTATCAATTATACATATTTGATATACATGTGATATATAGATACATATTTGAAGAAAATGTTACAACAACTTAAAGTGATATTATGGGCATCTTACAGTTTATAGGTGTCTATCGCAACCGTTGTTTATTTTTGGCGTTTTCACTTCATATACACTTATATTTGTTAATGCAGCATCAATATTCTAAAACAATATCCCGAAAAAAGAGAAAAAAAATGCATTTGAATATCAACCGTACTTTCGTTTGACAACTGATCATGCATGTACGATGTGATACTAAATTTAGTTTGAGTGCAGATTCGTTCATACGACACAAAGACACAATTTTGTTTTACGGATCATTTCGGCTTACAGGACTCACCAGTCACGTAAAATATCGAATATAAAATATATTTTTTATAAACAACTGGTAGCAAGCTGAGTTGCAGATACTTGGTCAGTTACCACATTTTAACTAACTCTTTTGACCTGTTAATTCTTTTCAGCTCAATTCAACAGTGAAAAATGCCCATAATATCACTTTAAGCAATTGTGTACAACACAGTATGAGAATGTGCTTTTTGGATATGTTTCAATCACGAAAACTGTTTGTTTCATTACAATTTACATTTCCTTGCAATAGTTTGTCATTGATTTAACTTTGTGCTTTAAAAAAATCTATACAATTATCAAATTTCATAACATAATACATATGCTAACCCTGTTAGTCGCTCTCACATCGAAAGACAATTAAAAAAACTGTGAGATTGACTAAGGGTTCATAAAGGACATATACTAACTTAATGTAAGATATGTAATTTACAGGCATATTCTTATTTTAAAGGGTTTATGATTAACACCCCCCCCCCCTAAAAATGGAAAGAAAAGGTTACTCTCATATTGAAAACGAAATTGTGAGAATATCCTTGGGGGTGTTTTGATTATTTTTCTTTCACGCGACGAGGTACACCGGCTTTATTTTTTTATGCCTGGAATTGCCATTTATGCACTTTCCGAAAAAAAAACATATTCATCAATGATTTATTTTGATACTATTTCCGCACACGACGAATCATACTTGCTTTTAAGTGTGCTACCATTTTTTACTTTAAATGAAAAATATACGCTTTTATTTAGTGAAATCATTAAAAAAAAACATACACTCCTGATTTATATGTTAAAAGGAGCTGTGCAGTTCGCCTCCTGATGCAAGTATAGTATTCTAATTTTAACTGAGTGTATACTTGTACAGTTTATGTACTTTCATATTAAACATCTAGTGACTCTAATCGTCATACAGGGATTGCAAAGTCTTTTTTTAAAAGCTTACATATAATTCAAATATTTGACATTATTTGTAGCTTAATTGCATTACTTTATTTAAACGTGTTGATTATTTCTCATTGTATACACACCTTGATCTATTTAGCTTTTAACTCGCATTAGTGTATACTGGCGAAAAAAAGTCAGGCATTCTATTTCTTAACCAGATAAACATATATGTTTGTACATAGTATTTAACTACTTTGTGGACTTCTATGGCCATGGTAACTCCAACCAGTATTTGAAGTTACTAAATAGTAGTGTGTGTATGTGGTCTCGATAGTCTCTATATTTTATGCTGCCTTCATGGGTCCATGCCAATTGTATGAGGTCTTTCCTCTTCAGTCGTACACTTCGAAACACCTCTTGGTTAAGTCTTGTCAGGTCTTCGTTAATAAACAGCTTCTCGCCTTTAAGGTTCTTTTTTCGCGCATTATTTTGGTCTTATTCATCCGGGATTGCAGCTTAACAATAATTTTCTGATTTTTTTTTATCAAACTTTCCTACTCTGTGTGCAATGTCAATTTCTTCCTTGACAAGTTTGATTGTCGGCATTTTTGCATTTAGTGTTTTCAATACTATGTTCACAGATTCTTCAGCCGTTTCTTTATCTACACAGCCAGATAGCCGTGTGTTGTTACGCCTAATGTATTGCTCAAGTTCGTTTGATTTTTCCTCATTTGTCAATTGTTGTTTTGTCATTTCCATTTTTAATTGCTGTTTCTCATCTTTTTCGTTATTTAATTTTTCTTCTAGTTTTTTAACTTCATTGGCGAGCTTGTCGTTTTCTTGCTGTTTTTCAAAAATGCTGCTTTCAAGTGTTTCGATTTTATGTATCACTGACATTAACAGTTCATCCTTTATCTTGTTAACTAGTTCTCTCATCATGCTTTTCAGCCCACTGTCATTCTTGGTCAGCATATTACTGAGTTTTTTGTTGATTTCCGCTAATTCTTTTCTCATCTAATTACTTTCATCTTCTACCTCCGTATCACTCTGTTCAATGATCTCTTTGACCTCATTTACCAAATTTATTTTTGATTTCTTGTTACGTTGCTAAGATTTCTTTTGTTTTGTTTCGCCTACTACTACACTCGTGTCAGCTGTCAACCGATATAACAGCATGTGGGAAGAGTTAATTTGTTTTATCCGTCAGTGTCATAATAACATTGTATTTAATCACAAAATATCCGACAGAAGCTTTTTGGTGGATGCAATGACATTTGCGTAATAAACATTTATGTGTTTTTATCAGCGAAATAATCGGCGACGCGAACAACACTGTATATTAGCTGTTAATCGATGAAATCAAAAGTAGTTAAATTGTTAAATGGTGACCAGATTCTGTTACTTTTTCTACAAAAAACATGAAATGTGTTATGTGACTATGTTCGAGGTGCAGCAACTGTTTTGGAATGGTATTGGTGGTTTAATAACTTTTAAGATGAATAAAATTGAATATTAATGTTTCTGTTGTACGTACGATTTTAAGTAATCGTGCGGAGAATTCACATTTAAATAATTTGTAACATACTAATCCTTAATACAGACAACAAACGAGCGCCAACTGCTGTCATACTTTGCATGTCAAAATTCTGTTATATCCTTGAGATCTATTCATAGAACATATCTTATTGTTTAATGACGTCGGTGACGTTATTGACGTTGTCGTCACAGTGAATTAGTTTAAATATACAGAGTCCAAGAGAGTGAGCATTAAAGTATTGAAATATTGAGCAGTCTTAGTGACTTAGTCTTTTACATTGGCGACGAGAGAAAAATTGGAGGACTGATGCAGCTGTTATTGCGCGCATAATACGGTATTGAGATATGGCGAACGGCAATAGAAGGCTTGATTTGCAACCGTTTCGGGTGGACTGCAGCGACCACATAGCAACGGGCCAAGCATGGTGTGAATGGCTTGAGGACTTTGAAAGGCAACTCAGATACTTCAAAATCACTGAGGATGATGATAAAACGGGCGCTTTACTAATCTACGGCGGGCCAGAGGTAAAAAGGCTCAGTAGAAGTTTAGAGGATCCAGAGAAAAGCACAAAATATGAGAAGCTGTCAAGTAAGTTGTCGGATTATTTTTCGCCTAAAAAGAACAAACATTACTCTAGATATTTATTCTATAAGATGCGGCCCAATAGCGGGGAAAGCAAAATTGAATATGCTGCTAGGCTACGGGAAAAGGCGCTTCCATGCAATTTTGTGAACATAGATGATCGTATACTTGAACATCACGTACAAACTACTAGCAATTCTGATTTTGTTAGGAAAGTACTATATAAAAAGTTGACTCTCCAAGAAGCACTTAGTGCTGCACAAATCAGTGAGAGTACAAGTATCCAGTTAAAGGAGATGAATAACAAAGCACTGGAAATAGATAGAATTCGCAGAACGAAGATAAGTACAGCACTTCAATTGAAACATCTAGTAGCAGCGATTATAAGGATAGAAATAGCAAATCTAATCATCAGATTTGTCAAGATAGACATACAACTGACAGAAGACAGATGCCCAACAGACGCAAACATGATTACACAGATAATGAAACTTCAAACAGTTCAGAAGAAGAATCCAGAGATTGCATTCATGCAGTCAAGAGTCGGACCAAACTGCATTTGCAAAGACAGAAAATAGCAGAGAGAAATTACGCACCGTGTGGATATTGTGGACGAAATCAAGTGCACGCAAGAAAGGAGCATTGTATAGCTTATGGGAAAAAGTGCTTTTCTTGCAACAAGTGGCACCACATAGCCAAAGTATGTAAATCAGCTGAAAACAATTATAACGAGAATACCATATCATGCAAGAACAAAATGCAAAGAAGAAGAACAAGAGGAACAAGACAAAGAAGCGTTAATGACTTTTCATCTTCTGATGAATCGGACCAAAGCTTATCGAAATCTAGGTTAACAACAAGCGTTTAACATATCAGCAAATGTTATGACTTGATCGGAAATGGAGGAGTCAATTCATAACCATCATAAAAATTGATTATACGTTTAATCAATTGTTAATTGCATTAAAATTAAAATAATTGATAATTTATTTGTTTTGTTTAATTTGCACAATTTCATTCTTTTTCAAATGTTAGGAGAAATGTTATATCCTTGAGATTTATTCATAGAACATATCTTATTGTTTAATGACGTCGATGACGTTATTGACGTTGTCGTCACAGTGATTTAGTTTATATATACAGAGTCCAAGAGAGTGAGCATTAAAGTATTGAAATAGCGAGCAGTCTTAGAGACTTAGTCTTTTACAAATTCTATCTCAAATTCCGCTTACTTTATCTGTTTATGTTGTCGATTTCAGTGTGATTGTGTACTGCGTTCTGTGTGCTCGGTGTTATTGAGCAAACACCATGCATATCGATAATGTGCGTCTCAACTGTGTCACCAAGCATTTACAAAAGTGTTAGTACTTAGGAAAATTTTTAAAGCATGTGGGATGTAATTATAATGCTTAAACATATCACCAAACATGCTCTAACAATAATCTACATGCATGATGGAATGGAAAACAAGCATGTGAGAGAGTCATCTAACAGTTTGTTACACTAAAACCACTTGAAATTTAACAGTACCTATCTGTATTATTAACGATAAGCTTTTTTATAGTCATAATAACATGGAAAGTATCCATTCGCATGCTACAGTAAAGTCAAACCTGAAAATGGAAGCCTGAAACAAAGACTTATTCATAATGAATAATTCTGCAAAATTTAGATAATACAAATGCATAGTATTAAGCGACAACGTCATTCATTTATTTAGGCAACATTAATACATTTGGGTAGACTTTAAACGGTATTTTAATGCAATTGATGGTCCATAATGACCTCCAGGTTGATGCATGTAATTCTGCGCATATATATATATATATATATATATATATATATATATATATATATATATATATATATATATATATATAAGTATATGTATATACTTACTACAATAAAAAACATACAAATGTTTGCCTTCCAAGCTTTGTTCAAATAATTTATTTCTTTGATATTAATGTTCTGTAGGTAATTAAGACAAGAATATACTAAATTTGTTAACAATTCAATCACAATTGAAACAGCTAAAGCGTCTTCAAAAATGTATCGATTGATTTAAAACAGATCATCATGCCATTTGCATCGTATAAACTGGTAACACAAAACATGAATTGGCAATGTTTTGCTTTGATCACTGTCGTTGACTTGTTTGTTTTAAAGCAATTTAAAGTTCGGTCTTATGATATGCCTCTTTCTATCTCTCAAAATATCACATTAATGTACGATTTTACGTTTGGATGAATGTAACTGTGTGGTCACATGGAGAATTTTGTAACGCAACACTTGTACAATTCTATCATCTCTGTTATGAGTAAAGTTTTTATTTTGAAAGTTTTCATGTTATCAGTCGACTACATTTTGAGCAAGCTCACGATAAAAGCATTTATCCATGACGATCGGACGCTTTAAAACGCGAGGTTGGTATGTTTCATCTCTTTGCACGTGCCAATGGTGAAACGCGATCTAGTTATTATTGCTTTTCAATTGCATTATTCTGGATGGGTTCTAACACTAGGAAAGCATAGCGCTAATTAAAAATAATACAGTTCGTATGAATTTGTCAAAGCGCAAGCGAGTATTAAGCATGTTGCTGGCTACTTATCCCACGTTTCTAAGCGTCCAATTATCACGGATGAATGATTGTATCGTTAACATGCACAGAAAGTACACAAATGATCACATGTGCAATTTTAAATCGAAATCTTAAGTCATCATAAAGATATTTGAATGTGAAAGGTGTTGCGTTAGAAGTCTCCAAGTGTGTGTTGCATTAGAAAAAGTGTAAAAAGTGTAAAAGGCGTTGTATAGGTTCATATCATTGTAATCTAGTGGATAATATATGCGTTTATAGCAATTTAAAGCATATTGAGTCTACTTTATGTTCAACAAAATCGCTTTGCAGAAGCAACTTAAGAACAATTGTATTGTTTAATATTTTTACCGTGCTGCAAAGTCTTTCGCATTTCAAATTCATATTTCGGTGATTATCTATAGTAATAGTGTCCATCTGTCGTGGCAACTTCAATTAAAAAGTCTTTGATGTTGTTTCCCGAATCTTAATGGTTCCAAATATATAACAGAGAACTTCCCAGAATACGTCCTCGTTGATATATTATGACCATGTCTTCTCTTTTACAAGTATTGTAATACTTTGTAAGTTTAGTACTTAGCGACTATATTATAGAAGTCAAACTGAATGACAAAATAATGAAAAATGATAAGTTGTTGTTTCTTGCAAACTGCACGTTTGTAACCAATTTAATAACGTCCGCGGCCCTTAACGATGTATAGTATGCAACGCTACAAGCTGCACGCAATCGCTGTTGAGTTTGTTTTGTAAAGAAATTACAGAACCAACGGTATAATTTCCTTTGAAATTGTGTTATTCACCACAAACAGTCAACTATAAACAAGTCGTGTATAACTAATGGTATGTCATTAAAAAGCATTCGTTACAATTCAAACACAATACTAAAAATCTTCACTCAATCCCTTAACACATCTTCATATGATAAATAATGTCGTATTTTAAATCTTAACATGAAATATTGTAAGTAAACACAAAATATGTAATACTTGTTCAGTATTGTTCATACATTCTTTACAAAACAAGCATCATTATCGCAATTCTCGCTCGATCCCTTAAAACGTGTTTATATCATAATCAATGTTATTTATTTAATGTTAATATATCATATAGCTGTCAAATAAACACAGTAGGTGTTTAAAAGCTGTTAAGTGTAATTATCTCATGTGATATGTGTATTTCAATGACAGAACATTTAATAATGAGTGGCATTTAACAAATGGATAAGCTTTCTGTTAATACATAATTTTATATTTGTAAATTATTTCATTTAAATACGATGTTGCCTACCTAGTAGAACTTAAAGGCGGTGTTATGAGACGAGTTAACATACCTGAATTTCTATATTAACATTTTGAATTGTTGAACTACACACACATTATTATTTCTTAACAATTCATACATGGTATGTCTACTTACGATAGTTAAACACAATTGGCAAAGACGCCGTGCTCATCGCATTGACGTTCCATTTTTTAGTCTGCCCGTCAGACTATTATGAGATTCCATGCACATAACCCCATTGGGAATTACAAGTAGACAGATTGACAAACGATGATTTTCCTCCCTTCAATGTTCTCCTTGGACAAAATATATCACATATTATTCATGTGACCGACGTGCTATTCCGAGTATTCGAAAGTACGTTATATCTTGCATAAAATTCAAAGGCTGTCAAGTAAAGTTCATATAATTTCTTTTGATGTAATTCATTTCGGTTTGCGGATATATGTAACACAAATAACATACTATATAACTGAATATTATGTCCCCATATAAAACAATGAATAGGCATAATTATATAAAACAGTTTGTAAATTAAAATAGGTCCTTTTCTGGGTTCGGCAACGGAAGGCTAAAACATTATTAACCAAATACCTGGGCCTGGGCTTAACTTGTTGTGTTATTGCCTTGGAATAACGAGGGTATCTTGCTATTGTTTAGTACATGACCGTTCGAATCCGTTAGGTGTTGGTAAAGTATATGTTTTTTTCGGAAGACTCATTAGATTTGTATTGATAAAGGATTATTCTGAGCACTTGATGGAGTTTGGCTGTCTTACAACCTGCTTAAACCCAGAGTTTCGTAATTATAATGAAATACTTAATTGACAATCCATGAGTTTATTGCATTATATATATCTTAATTACAACGCTGTGAAAAATGTATGCCTTTGTTTTGTAAAGGCGTATTTGAAGATTGTTAAATTATTCATCTGTGAAGGAACACATATATAAAAATACAATAATGTGTACCACATAAATATATATTAAGTTCTGTTGCTCTCAGCACTTCAACTTAATAATTATAATGCCAATATATCATTCATGTAACTGGCTCCCCGCGCTCAAACACGAATGCACATTTTAATTCACGAAAACAAATACATACTTCATTGATGGACACATATCATTACCATTCTGTTAAAGCGGGATACTCTACAATACGATCGGTTGTCTATCAATCGCTGCACAAGAGCTGAAAACTGCTATCGGATGTATAACTGCTAATGAATAATATAATTATTTACATTTCATTTTGCAAATGTATAAATGTCATTCTGAAAGGAAAAGAATGTATCCGAATTAACGACGATCTGAAACACGTTAAATATTAATATAACATGGTCCGGATGAAGGTATGAATTTTATATAAATGATAATGATGAAATGCCAATTTGATTTATTTCAAACACCTGTGCCGTTGTGTTTCAGTTGTAAATTGAAAGAAACTCGAATATGTGTTAAGTTTACTTAAACACTTTATTGCATTGGTAAATACGTATCGGCAACAATAATAAATAACGTCAACATAAATATTAATAATATTTATAAAGTATGAATCTACTCACAGTATTATTCGGGTATGTTGAAAAACATGTATAACGCACATTATTTTAAGGTCAGTGATATCTGTGTACGTACTTGATTAAATTGCCTTTTACGTTTAATTGTGAAGTAGATTATTTTGATTGACATAACAAACATGAACATGTGAAGCCATAATCCTAATTTAATATTGTTTTAGCGGGACAGGCACTACAAAACACCAGCAGAAAACGGCTCGTACTAGTGTATTGTTATGATTATTTTCAGTGATCATGAGTGTATTTTCCTATCTATAAATTGCAGTTGTCCAATTAGTTAATGTCCAACTAGTTGAAGAAAATATACGCTTCATTTCTCAAATAAGAATAACAAAATTGATGCGAAAGTTAGGTTTCCTCATTCATCCCATACGAAAATGTAAAAGCAGCTAATTGTCTACATGTAGATTTGTCATTTTAAAATTATCTTCGAGGAAAAGGCTCATCTAATAGATTTCATTCATTAAGTGCACAATTTTTATTAATAGAAACGTGTGTCAAACACATAAAGTTAAACGTTGCTTATTACATACATCGTCACCTGTACATTTAATAGGTATCAGCTATGTGTTGATGTTGTTTAAAATGAAACAGCATTCCTTTATATTATGTATTGCCAGGCGCACCGAAATGAATTTCGAATATTCGTAATTTAAAGTATTCGAAAAGTATTCGAATTATCAAACGTCCGGTATTCAAATATGTAAGCAAGGTTCGATGGTTTGTTATATAGTCAAACCTGACTAGGAGGCCACCTGAGAACAACGGCAACCTGCCAACAGCAGTCAGTATGGCCCCCCCCCCCAACCACATTTTTTTAATTAAACTTAAGTGTACAATATGCCTTTTAAGTGTACTTTCCTCTATCGGATTATCCGACATGCTATGAACACATCCAAACAATATAGTGGGTAAAAGATCGATTTTGACATCAATCTTGTGTACCGGTACTTAAGATCCACAGTCGGATTTGAGAGTTGGTAATAAGAGACGATAACTTGGAATATATGAATATAATACTATTATATAAAACGAAATAAGGAGGAAGCAATCGGATATCAAAACAACAGGCACATTAGCAGAAAAAGAGACTTAAGTAAGCCATTACACTTTTATTTAACTGGAGATGCCTTAATGTATATACGAATGTTAAATTTGATACCTGGTAATCACGTCCGATTCAACAGCTGTAATAACTACAAACTTATTGTACGAGGCCTGCTTTTTCATTTTACACTCATTATGACCATCATTATATCTAAGTTTTTAGATTTGGTCTTTGATTGCTATGGTTGCAACATATACAACTTAAATTTTCCGTAGAGAAGCCCACGTAATATTAGTCTTTCGTAACATGAGAAACTTAATAGAGTGTACAATCAGGTAAATGGCTTAATATTGATAAAACATTCTTGCTTACGAAAACACAATTCAATATATTGCTTTTGATTTCACATTGACAACTGTTTTTATTGTAGATTCTGTTAATGATAACACGCTAAAATTTATAGATATTTATTCGTTGTGTACCGATTTAGAAACACCATTATGTGTTGGCAATTCAATTTAACAATATAAAGCACCAGTTTTGATCATTCATTTTGACCTTATTAGTATTACAGAGGTCTATTCATTATTACAAGTTAAGCCCTGTTATATGTTCAAAAGCCATTTTCCTGTCTTGTACATGTATCGTCGGAGCTAAATGTCTCGATTCATTACCGATGGTTTTTTAAATATAATGATATTATAGAGACCGAATACGTGTTCAAACCTAACTTGAGTCGAATTTTACAGAAGGGTGCAGAAGAGTTACAATGAGACATGTATTGGTCGTCTGATTATACGGAAACCCAGACAAATTGCAATGTTGGTATATGTTCAAGAACAATTCGATGACCTTGTGGACGGCAGATTTTACATGCATCTCATCTTAACGTTAAATATAGGTTTACCTGTTCGCTCGTAATTGCAAAACATTCATGTTTATAATATGAAAGAATATGGTGTCAATGTGTTAGGGTTTTCTTAATGTTCTTCCTAGCACATTATGTAATGTTAGATACAAAATAGAAACCACGAACACATATGTACTCGTCTAATCATGTTCTGAATTTTCTATTTCCTAATCATGTCCTATTTTATAAACAAACATGTAGTGCATTATATTGAACAAAATGTTCCCACCTTTTAACAGTTTATAACGCGAAAGTCTGTAAATATATATATATATATATATATATATACATGTTAATAGGTGGTTGTACGTTCAATATTGTACAGAATATTTCCCTTTACTTAAATAACATATATATTAAATACTGTCTCGTTTTATTATGTTTCTGGTTAATAAGCGACAAGCAAAAACGTTTACCAACGTAACATAAATTGTGCAATATATCTTTATGTTGTAAACAAGCAGTTAAGTAATTCCTTTTGTCGATGGAATATTGACCATATTGTTAAGACGTGTTTCAATTTCCGCCACTTACACCCTTTTTTACAAGGATTGTTTTTATTAACGTTTTATACGACATGCCACACAACAGTTGTTTTGTTTTCTATAGCAAATTTAATATTTACATGTTTTCAACTGAGTAAAAAACAAGCATTTTTTTCTAAAAATTAGTAATATCAAACGTACCGTATCATGAAATTACTGAAACCTGTAAATCGGCAATATACGTTCGCGACGTGTTCTTTTCTTTTAAGAAATTTAAAGATAATAGCAAATCATCAATGTCATTAAAAGGTTGACATTAGCATGTATTAACTGAAAATGAAGTGGTAGTTTGCATGTCTTCGTAAGTCATAAGTCATAAGTCAATATAGCTCATTAATTGTATTACAAAATATGTGTTATGTAATGTTTTGTTCGCATGTTATTTCAAGCGCATTTCTATCATATAATATTATTAATTTTGTTATACGATTGCGACGTAGGCATGCACTATAGGATATCAGAGCACAGTTTTTTTCTACCTGCACCATTTCACAATTATTAACATACCTATTAATAGATAAACACAGAAAAATGTACAGGCATACATTTTTTATTCCAATTTTACTCGTACCGTGTATCGCAATTGTTTTATTATAAGCTGCACGTGTGTCCATAGCATAGGCTCACTTAATGTATATATATATTTTAAGTGAAAATATTTAAAAACACAAAGTCATAATATTCATATAAGTATCTTTCTACGAGGCTTTCATCGTGATCACGAATGCAAATTTAAACAATCGCTACGTTTCGGTTCTCTTCGATTTCATAATGTTGTTTTCTTCCACTCGAACGGATCTTTCTAACTGCGCAATTACAGCAATAAGCTCTATGTAGATGACAAATACAGCAATTCTTCACGGGCAAACTTAAGGATGCTTTACCGAAATTGTAATAAAATATGCCGAATCGTCGCTGCTGTCTTAGATTGTAAAAAACAGAATTGCAAAGCCTTTGATAAAATTCTGAAACAATCAAATGGGCACAGCGAAAGCGACATCGTCAGGTTACAGATAATGACAGTGTCTAGTACCTAGTGACACCATTAGTTACTGCATTGATCACGGTATATGACGCAAGACATGCTTATCTTTTGTCACAATAAGTAGTAACATTTTATTACGTTCAACAAACAGATCAAAAAGACTATTTAAAACGTGTTATCAGTTGTTGTGCCTTAACGTACAATACTTGTTTAAATAAAGTGTAAACACTTACCATATGTTAGTGTTATTTTGGAATTGCGCATTTAAGAACAATTTCCAAATTACACTTTCGGACAATTGTTATGCAAATATTAACTTTTTTATTGGGTAAAATTTTTCCCACAATTGGTAAAAACGTTGGGCTTTTCAATTTCATTGAACATGAATCTATATAATTTTCAAAAAGAAAATGACCTTATAACAGTCTTAAGGACACGTACTCATTCACATTAAATATCCAGACTATATCCTTGATTTTGTTTTCTATTAATTCAAGATTGAACCCACAGGCAAAGTTGTGTTTCAAGGTTTATCTCACATTAAATAACATCAATTCGAAAGACGCGTTAAGGAAGGTTGATGGCCTTGACTTTTTCGGGAATTCAATAGCATATAGGTATACTCACAATTTTACCCTGCGATTTATTCTCAGAATTACTTTCCTTAATCCCTTGCTGTTTATATCCAAGGAGTTCGTCATTCACGCCATGTTTTGCAGTTAAACGCATCATTTGCTATAGTGGGTAAGCTCAAATACAGGTTTACGATAGAGAAAAAAACAATAAGTAAACGCAAAGAAAATGCATTTACAACAACATATACTGCAATTATCTATGAAACTCTAAAAACATATTTCGTTTCGCAAGGTCGAATACAGAGATACATACAAGAATAGCTCTTGTTTTATCTCCATGACATCGATGTGTAATAATATGAGACGCTTTCTGAGAAAACTTGGCATAATGCATGTGCGTTAAGTGTCATCCCTATTTAGCCTGTGCAGTCCGCACAGGCTAATCAGGGACGACACTTTCCGCTTGATGGTATTTTTAGTTTAAAAAAAGTCCCTCTTTACCGGAAATAAAGTTTAGGCGGAAAGTGTCGTCCCTGATTAGACTGTGCGGGCTGCACAGGCTAATCTGGGACGACACTTTACGCACATGCATTCAGCCCAGTTTTCTCATAACAAGGCTCATTTGTTCGATAACCGGACGGTTTAAAATGACTAATGGTAGGAGGGTTACACTTTCACGTGAATATTGGACTTAATAATACATCATCAGGTTACCTATGTGTATTACAATTGCTATTATTAGATTTATGTCAAGTATACATGTAACGAATATCGTACAAATAATAAAAGCCAGTTGTATCGATGTAGAGCACACTACTTTATACAATAATTGTCATTGCAATGCACGTGTTGCAACATGCTTAAATTATCAGCAGAGGACATGAGGCATACTATGCAGGTGTTCATGTCAAATTGCAGAGTATCTTGAAAGTTAATGTTGCTGACATTTAATTGATATCGTTTCGTGTTCCTGATGTTTGCGTTATTGAACAAGACCATCGAGCGTTGTGGTTTTGAATATTCTTTGGTATTTCCAGCGATGATTGATATAAATAAGCTAGGGAACAACTCGTTTACAGATTCCTTTTTTCACTTTATAAGTCAAATACGAATGCAAAAAATGTCATGTCAATCAAAGAAAGGACTGCAACCATAACGCAAATGTCGTATTATTGGTTGTCAGTCGCAAACATGTGTATATGAATTTGTTTTCTACTTTAGGAGGGTAGTATATTTATCATATAGTTATACGTATGTTTGTTCGTACGTTCTTCCGTCAGACCGTCGCATTTTTTGCGAAATTCAGTATTTATGATTGTGTGAATAATCTTTAATAACTGGCATGTATGAATTTATTTAGAATAACTCATAAAGTAAAGCTGCTAGAGTAATGACACAGATTTTTATGCACATTCATGATGTGCTTCATTTCTGTTTTCGACATATTTGAGTTAAAAATTGCAATTGTGTTTGCGTGGGGCGTATCTAAAAGCGTATTCATTTTACAATTTTACAACTATATCAACATTATAATCGACATGAGATTTTGCGTACCTTCATTTTTATTTCGACATAACGTTCGATGATACCTTACAAACATGTTACTTTTTATATGTGTGCACATTATAATCTTCGATTTAACCGTAGGTATGGTCCTTTCTTAGAAGTTTATTTTCATTATTTTAACTGTACTGCGCCTAACAAAAACATGATTGCTGATCGCGTATAGACACTTTTAAAAATAAATATTACCCGGATGACGATTCGCGCTACGGATTATTTGGTTCTTCGTTTACATTTGTGGAACGATATCACGTAAGAACGCATTTTTAATCTTAATTGGTTTCTTTAGATTGTTTGATGAAAGAAAAATAACATCCACATAATCATAGCGTATTTCGGACAATATAAAACTTAAAAATTGGTAACATAAATCATGATATATATTGTTTCATTTGTTTCATTTGTAACAAAGTATGTTTAAACTGATCACGTTAGTCATTAGCATAACATTGTCCTGTGGATTTATGGTTCCAACAAAATGCTAAGCCGACACATTTAACATGTTTACAAATGTTATATTAGTTGTGCGTTTGCTAGCATATAATATTGGCAAGCATGTAACTAATGAAACTACACAAATGAAAAAGTATTTTCCCTCATGGAAAATTAAGGTACTATTTAAGGACACAATTGAGTTATTGATTTGCAGAAACATGAAATTACGCCTTTTTGCTGCTTTTTTCCTACTTATTAACGTTAACGATACAAAGCTACATTATTCCCGCGGGGTTTGAGTTTAAAATCACAACCTAATTTGAAAATATTTATGTCGATGGCAAAACTGTATCTCTAGGAATGAGATATTTAAAATTTAAAACATAAAAAAATAAAAGCACACTAAAAATATTTTACAATAGTTCTGACGACTTGGTAAAACATGTATAACAATATGATTATCAATTTTGTAGCAACGTAACATTACATATTTCAATTTACTGTTTGTTTATGTATTGCTTAACCTAATGTTTATAATTTCCAAGATATACGTTAAATACCCTAACTTTGTACCGAAAGTTGTGTGTTAAATATCGTCTTTACGCTAATGTGTAATGAACGACAAAGTAAATGTGTAACAATGTTGATTTGTGCAACACATCGCCGAATCAAATTTATTGAGGAATCTAATATCTAAAGTCGCAGACGGTCATTTAATTTTGAATTCTTATTAGATTGTTAATTCAATTTAGTAAGGGCCCACGTTAGCTACAATTACAACATTGTTTCTTTGAGTCTCAACATGAATATTTTTTACAAACTCTCATCCCATGCGTTTTGTGCAGAACTAAATGAGAGTACATTCATTCTACATGAATAACATTGTGATAAGACAAACAAATTTAAAAAGTTGCAGATTGGATACGACTTCACACACGATGTCAACCTAATGCTTGTTATTTGTTAATAAATAACTGGATAACTTAATGAAGATAATTCAAATTATTTGTTTTGTTAAATTACCAATAAGTCATATGAAATTTGTTTCAGCTGACACGTTCACAACATGTGCAGCTTTTTAAAATAGTATACCAGTAATTCATTTACAACATTTACTCAAATGACTGTAATATACAGTATAATATCATTTTTTCGTTTTACGTTAATGGCTATTTGGACAGTAAAACGTAACAAAGAAACCCACCACTTTGTATTTAATAGACATATCAATATACTGACACGTGTATTTATTCACGTATTACTGTCTGACCTTTACATCATTATATTCTCTTTCATTTATTCCAACGGTAAATACTAATATGTTATGAGACATGAACCATTATCCGATATATACTTAAATGTTACAAATAAAACATATGATACCATAGGTAACATCAAAACTAATATACCTTGCAGCAAGTATTTGCACTTGTAATATATCCTGTAGAAAAACCTTTGCAGTGCATTGTTCTATTTTCATCAACCTTTAGGTTACATGTACAAATCACCTCAAGCAGAAACCTTTTTTATGGACTAAATAGCCTATCACTCTTATTTCAAACGTAATACTTCTTATATGTATTAACAATATTAGTAGGTGCATTAAGAAAAACACGTATTCTTGTTTTGATTTAATTGTTAAGAGGTAGATTAAATGATTAGATATTCTCGATATGTCGAAGTAAGCTCAATGTCCCAACTTTTTTCCTTCTTTATCTATATAAATAAACATCGCATATCTCGAATTTCGTTATGTCGAATAATTCGATATCTAGATATAAATTTTGTCCCGAGTCCCGATTTTACATGTATTTACTGTGGTTTATCTCGAAGTGCGAATAACTGTTCCATTGTTGGCAAAAGGTGAGATTTTTTTTCTTTCATACTTCACCGTCCCCCTTCGCCAGGCTGCACCCGATACTTTTTTTTTTGAACAGAATAGTTTATTTTTGACTTAAGCATGTGAAGCTCATCGTCATTAACATACATATAAATAACAGCATGCGTTGAAGTACACACAAAAACACACATCATTTTAAAGAATAAATAAACTAAATAAACACGAAATAAGCATAGTTCGTGAACATATTTCGTGAGAATGGTACATGGATGGGTTTAATACACAGTGATCACACAATGTTATGCGTATAGGTTTACAAATATAGGTATAATAACATATTTCTGACCTTATTTTTTTGTAAAAATGTATTTGTATTTAACACTACATATATATGACATTTTCTCTTATTTTAAAGCATGTTAAACAATACATGGCTAGCTTTCTTAATACAGTTTTGTTTGAGCTATTAAGTAGTTTAATAAACTTGAACATATTTGGCCGGATTCTATAATAGTTCGGAATTAATGCAATCCTAACATCATTATAATAAGGACATTTAAGAACAAAGTGAAATTCATCCTCGATGTCATTAAGGTTACATAATATACATTTGCGTTGATCTCTGTCAATATTCCGGTGTCTGCCCGTTTCTATGGATAATTTGTGAGAGGACAAACGTAATTTTGCAATAATGTTCCTATGTTTTTTGTTGTCAACAATATCAAGATACGATGATCTTTCAAAAACCGGTTTGAGTTCCTGTGCGGAAGGAAATTGATACGTTAATTGCATCAATGATCACACGTGTGTAATGTCGTCAGCCATTAACAATTGAGTAAGACCCGTCACTTTAACTGTCACTTTAACATCAATTAACTGCAATTATTACACAGCCTGCCGAAATGCCGATAGACTAATAATCGATTGAATTTTGCATTTCAAATTACAAAATGTACATGTACAGTTCAGTATTCCGGAACGTGATTTAGATGGAAAACCCGCGTCTTGATTTGACGTCAATTGCATCATAACTTTAAATATCAACATTATCGGATGTTTACTCGACAGTTTAGAAAAAATATAACCGCATGTGTTCATGCAATTCTGTAATACTTAAAACGTCATATTAGGCATTTAAATAGCAAAATTAATCGTGCCTTGTAAAAACGCGTATACTAGTATATCAGGTAGGGAGTATTGTGACACACGGTGACGGCTATTGTTAGACCACTTAGCAGGTATTTAGATGTTATATATACAGTGCACTCTCATTATCTCTAAGTCGGCGAGATAATGAGAGTGGACTGTATATATATATATATACAGTCCACTCTCATTATCTCGAAGTCGGCGGGAACAAGAAAAAATATCGAGATTACGAGAGTTCGAGATATCCGATTATGCGTTTTCAAAGAAAAATTATATATATATATATATAAATATAAATATATATATAAATATATATATATATATATATATATATATATATATATATATATATATATATATATATATATATATATATAATATATATATATATATATATATATATATATATATATATACAGTGATACGACTGTTTATCAATAATGGTGACTTATTCGAAACTAATGCGTATTTCGTGTATTTCCAGAATTGTATTAATTTATGAACAGCTCTTTGTTAGGCAAAGTCATTATCAACGGCGCAATGTCTTATATATAAACTGCGATCCTTTGTTAAGATGTAAGGATTTTTTTCATATGCATTATAGGTTTATTCGAGAAACTGTTAACATCGTTATCATGTGTTTGTAATAATTATATAAAACATAGAAAACTCTGCCGCAAGGTTCAATACTAAAACAATTCCACTGTCAACTTATTAGCCTCGGAATGTCACTCCTTTTGTTAAGCCCTTGACAAAGGTAACAAGGTTAAAGAGTGTGTTGTTATATTTCTAAGACATTTGATACAATGTGGCATACAGGGCGTATTCACAAGCTCCTCCTAAGTAGTATATCGGGCAATCTTCTATATTGCTTTAAAAACTACCTACATAAGATGATACCGTGTGTTGTAATCTTCTTCTACCCATATGACACATAACCGTTAGATGCTGGTGTTACACAGGGGTCTATCTTAGGGTTCCTTCTTTTGTAGGAGATACTCAATGTACAATGCGCCTGTTTGCAGACGATACCGCGCTTATATAATCGTCGACAATCCGGTTAAGACGGCTCATTAATTAAACTCTAGTCTTGCAAAATGTATTCCTGAGCTTATTAGATTTTGGTTACACTGAATCCGTCCGTAACCGAATCTTATTAAAATCTAGACAAATCAACAACCCTATTCATCCCCCTCTTTTTCATGACTGCAAATTCATTGAGGTTTCGTCGCATGAACATCCAGGCTTATTTGTTTCTAATGCATGTTTCTATCATGGCGATATTGAGTCAATCAAGAGAAAAGCATGGCACATTATCAATCCTATGATAACGTTTGAGCTCGATAGAAAGTCCCCTCTTTCGATAAACACAACATTTAGAAGACTTACTCTTGAATTCTCTAATGTAGTGTGTTTTAACATTCCTACACAATCTGAAAAAGAACATGAAAGGATTCAACTGGACTCAGCAAGGATAATGAGCGAGGGAACACGTTTGAAATCTTTGCAGATTCAATTAAATATAACGACTCTCGAACCATAAAAAAATGAACAAAACATTAACTTACCCACGTCTATAAAACGTATAATGCACTATTACCGCCATATTTGTGCACACTGACCCCCTCTAGCTTTGGTAAAAGATCGGGTTATCCGCTTCGTACTTCTAACAATATTCGCTGCATTCAATGTTAATCTCACCTTTTCTTACGATCCTTCCTTATTACCTTCAACTATAAACTTGTTGAACAATCCAGCGATATCTGTAAGAACGGTTCCTTCGCTATCTGCTTTCAAAGTTAATCTAAACAAAGATACACAACAATTCCCCAGCATTACTACGATTGTAGCAGAATAAATTAACATCTGTACGCTAAAAAGAGTTTACAAAGTACATATTGTCAATGTGGTGAGATTGACGATACATATCACTTTTTCTTCAATTGCACCATTTATACTGAAGAAAGAGTTATTCTTTTTGATAATCTTTCCAGTTTCCAACGCATAACGTTGCAATTACTTCTTTTCGGTATTAAAGATAGATCATTCACAGTACATTCATTGATATTCAAACAAGTTCAGTCTCTCATCCGAGATAGTCATAGGTAATAACCCTACCCAACCTCATAAACAAACCATATTCTTCTATCGATGCCCCGTCCGAAACTGATTCTTTTCATAACTTATCTTATTCTGAAACTATACATTGTCATATCTTTCTTTTCCCTGCTCAATGTAATTGCTTGTTCGGTATCTTCACTACTATGTTAAACTGATGTATTATAACGTGTATTATTGTTCCTTTTCTAAACGGTGTAGTAAAACCTTTAATTGTATTATATTGTTCGTAATTTTATCATTTCTTCCAATTGTTGATACACGTTTTGTTTACACCATATCAGTAGCAATTCTAACTGACAAAAGCGAGACAATGCACAACGCTTAAGCTGTTTTCCCATTTTTTCGAATTGTATTGTGCAGTCTTTATTAAGCAATACGGCACATTCTATCTGCCAAGTATATTGTGTATAAAACACTATGTATGTTTGAAATGTATTGTTAATATGTACTGTCGAATACCTTAATAAATATTGTTTAAACCAAACACATTTAAAGGACGTTACACACAAACACTCCATCTGAATGTACCATAATATAATGTATATACCAACTCTATACGAAATTTTATGTTAAAAAAGTTATAGCCTCATAAATAGAATTTTAATAATACAAATAATTTCAATGACACTGTCAAGGGATTATGTCTGAAATCTATTTTGTCATACCTAGATTCTCATCGTAACAAACAGCGAGTCTTCAGAAAGTACATGTTGGATTGTACTGAGAACACTTTTAAATCAAATCAGGTCATTTCATCCGCGCGTAATGAAATCCCAATTATTAGTCTTCGTATTGGTATTGCATCATTTGCAGATGATGTCTAGCTGTCCTATTATTTGTTACAAACCAAGTCGGGATCGTTGATATCCATCACTTCCACAATGAGGCGTCTACGTCCCTAATTAGGACTTGTCAAAACGATACTCGAATAGACTATTTGCGAGGATGACGTATAAGAGTCTATCAGGCCATCAATTCGTACTTGTCACAACATACAATGCAATTGTGAACTCAATGAACTTTTCGTATTCGCCACATTGTCAACTGCCACGAAGAATGTACACTTTTAGCATGTCGTATACACAATTTTCTTTTTATAGTCTGTACATTAGATTTGGTGTCTTCATACATCGGTAATACGATCGAAGTGTACGTGTATTTAAAAACTAATGTGTTCTGTCTGTTTAATTATTTTAAAATTAGATGCACATGCATAGCATTAGTTGTTTAACATCACTTTGGTTTCTTATAAACACATTTGTTCATTCAAATCTGTAAGACGTGGAAACCGCTACCTGGTTATATCCGTTTATATCACGCATACACTTGACTTTACCCATGTTTTATATAGTTTTAGACGCGTGCGTGGTAAGATAAATTGTTTGTAAGAAATTGTGGGCTACGTCTGAGATTCGGCCAGAGATTCCCAAACCGGTTCAAATCCTCAACGTTTCTCTTTGTCCGGCTTGCAGCGATAACATGTTTGATCAGGGTGCTAAAGGTACATTTAGTCTTCTGTTTAAAAAGTTATGGATAAGAACAACATGTATATCATTACATAGGTTTGGAGTCGGTGTTTGTCCTATATTAGTTAGTTGTAGTATGTTCTCTGCAAATTCGGTTTCAACTATTAATCTGAAAACGATTGTTAGCATTGGTTTATATTCATGGCCGGTTAAATTTGTCGATAGAAGTGTGCAAACTAACGGCATGATTGGCGTTTTAATTTTATCAAATATGTTCATTATTGTTAAAGATGATTCAAAGTGCATTATTAACTTTACTTCTCGGCAACACGTTATACGCAGACATTACCACTATTGTGTGGTTTTAATAACAATAGACAAGCATATAATCTGACCATTTTGGCACATTACAACGGTATCATACCATTGCGTTCAAATCAAGATTACAATTTCAAATTCTATTCACAGTCGAACAATCGTGTTGTATTCGCTAAAATGGGATTTTATCAAATTTCCGCCAAACTTAATATCAGATGAAGACATCATGTTGGTTTGAAATCTGCTAATTTTTCAGATTTAAAACGAATACCTCCTTTTCCGAGAGGATATACATTTCTTATTATGTGAAAGCAAGACGTTGATATTCGTAGTTATTTGCGAAGTTCCTTCCCTAGAGAGGATTGATAAATCCTTACAAGATAATATAATTCATAAGTACCAATCAGAGTGCGACATGTAACGATAGTGTGGAGTGGTATTACAAGGTCATGCAAATCTAACTAAGGACAATGAGTGCGTCTTTAATGAAAACAAGTAAGACACATATGCCCTTTATTTTGAAATAAATAACGTATGACATTTTAAAAAGCCTTTTAGTAAAAACACTATTCACGCATTTAGTTAAGTTAAAATGGCTAGTGATATTAGTATTAAAATACAAATGTACAATCACAATATGATTCGCAGATATTTGTTTTTTGACCTTCCCAGAAAGGAATTCGTTACATTAAAGACCATGATTTTTGATACGAGAAATTGGGCGTTGAATAGGCTTCTTATAAGGAATGCTATACATAAAATACAAATGGAAAGCGTTAAATGACGAATACACTACGTATCATTAGCAGTGCAAATCGGATGTTGACGATACACAAATGAATAAATGCAACATGTAACCAACATCAATGCAAGGTCAATTATAACATGACGTATTTTACATTTCTTGCAGATAAACTGTAAACAACCACTCTTAGTTTGCTTCAATATAAAAAGATAAAGGAAACAAAACATATTATCTGTTTCATATGGCAATAGTCGCATATATACGCCAGATTAACACAAGCCATAAAGATAGCAATCAAACCCGTTTCATATAAACACCAAAAATACACACAGCAGAGAAACGGCAGCTTAAAGGTCGAACAATCCCATCCCATATTTATTACATGTGTAGACAGTATGCGCACTGCAAACACTTGGTTTATTCAAACGAAGCTGGTAGTATTCAATACGTGTATTATGTGCCATTGTGTTGTTGACCACGTTTTACTTCAGGAATGGGCACATTTAACGTGCGTAGTATTTCTAGTAATAGAATTGTCTTAGATTTATTGATTATCTCAAATTCTTTATTATACGATGATGTGTTTTGATTGTTTTTGCATCTAAATTGAAATTAGATCTTGCTATAGTCTAAACAATCAGAACTATAATTAATAAGGTACATCAAGAATCGGGATTTGACCTTTTTTCATTTATAACATTATTATTCAACGACAAACGCCAAACAGTTTAACTACGCAATTTATTATCTTAAAGGTTTGGCATAATAATGTCAAGGCTGGGATCAATTGTATTATACAGGTTCCCCCGAGATCGGCGGGAAATTTAAGTACATAATGTCTATCCCCCTTGACAAGCGGGAAGTGTGTTCGTGGAAACTATGCCGATGTGGAAAAAAATGACAGTACAACTTTAATTTGTATACATCACTGCTATTCTTTATCCTAAAATGGTGTGTTCAAGGCCAGAGTAATAACCAGAGATAAAACTTCACTGAATATAAAATAACTCTGGAAAACTGTACCCGAAAACAACCAATATTAACATGTAACTGTGGACATTGTGTAACTTAAACATAACTGGTCATTTTAACGAAGTTATTCATGTGGTTGGAATTTCAAAAAGTAAAAGTTTACTGATCAAAGTCTAGCAAATTCTTTTACACTGATACAGTCAATTACGCAGTAACCTGTCGTCGGGGGCCGAACTAAGTAGACCATTGGACAAACTGACGGTGTGCCGTACGCTGTTAAGTACCAGCCATGACGATGTGGGTTTCTAATGGAGCTCGTAATTCTCGACAACACTGGAATATAACACAAATCTGGCAAGCATCGTGTTACAATAAAAAATTAAGTGGGAGGGTGGGTGGTAAATGTAAACTTGTAAACCATAGCGCGACCTACCCTGTGATGCGACGAGCTAGTAAAAGACCAACAATTTGCACGCGCAGTGGTTTTGTACTTAGTGGTCGAGTCATGTGTTACAGTAGACTGGGTAGGATGGGTTATAAAATTGGGGTTTGGGTTTCGGCGATCCCTTAGGAAAATAGCGTTTGCGTTGAATAAGACAGTTTATTCTTGAGCGAATAAACATTATTAATACATGTAATTGTACATTCCTAACAGCGTAACATATACTTCATTGTCTAGTAATGTTTTTGCGTTTTTTATCCTTAGATCAGGTAAGTGCTAAACATCTGGCGTACATTCGTCTAACAGAAATGAGACATATATTAACCTTTAAAAAATTGATTCGAAAGACAATGAAAGATAATTCAAACTATCTTAGGCTAACATTGCAACCTTACAGGATGGTGAGGTATTTGGCAGACAAAATACATTAAAAAAATAAGTGTTGCTATATTCGCTCACATACAGCAGCATTATATTTAATATATGTTAAAATCTGAAGATTTTAACGAACGAATGTATTCTTTCTTTCACACAAGTTTTGCAAGGTTTAATATAATAGCGTGGTATGTAACTGTCATGAAACAATACAAAATAAATAAATCATTATAGTTCGCCGATTACTTGTATTTTGCATTATTTCGCCACTTTCCTAGATACGGTTCCCTATATAAAGTAGTATTTCTAAATTGCACCTTCTTTGATCCAATACAGCCGAATTTATCTTCTCCTATGATATCGACATAAAAGCGTCCAAACAAGGACCGGAAGCGTCTCGAATGCACTTTGTCAGTTTTTTGGCGGGCATAAAAAGAAGTGTATAGCGTTCTTTTCCGTTCTACATATATTATAACTTTACAAGGAGCCCTAATTAAATAAAGCATATCGAATAAACTGATATTTCATATTTATTGAGCCCTATCATTTATAAAATATCCATCCAACTCTTTGGAAAAATCAACAATTGTGTCGCGATGATTTGCAGATATTAAAAACGTAATTTTATAACATTTTATAACCGTTCTTAGATTAACAGGTTATAAAGAGGATATTCAACAATCAATATATTGCAAATATACATATTAATGATTCAAACGCTAAATTCATCGTATGAATGCGCACAAGACTTATTTTAGTTATTCTATGAATGGGTCACTGCTTAAAGCCGAATAAATCGGAGCGAATATGTGAATGAAGATAGGGAACACAATTAACTACAAATTTACGCATTTGCATGATCATATGCGATGAGTTTGTATCCGTTTATTGTCGGAATGTTTTTTATTACAACCTGGTTGTTTTTCTCAAAGTCCAGTATGGCAGAAGAGCGAAGCCCATATGCTCATATCATACATTAAAAGCACTAATTGGGCCCTGGAAAGAAACAAATGGCGATCATATAAATATTCGTGCTCAGATAATGTGTTTACTGTAAAATTTCAAAACAACCGAAACCATAGAAAACGGTAAACTTTTTTTTATAAAAGGTTTGAAAGAAACGGTACAGATGCACAATAATTAGGTGCAATGAAGCAAAAACAATTTGCCTCGACTTGTTCTTATTTACTATGTCATCAATTTCCCAGACGTTTCCCTGAATTTATTTTAAAAAAAGATACAACAGCGAATGCGTTAATTTAACACCTTAAGTTGTCGAGATAAAAATGAAATATGTGTATAACGTCTTCTTATCTCATTACAAGGTCTCTTGAGAAAACTAAGCAGCGCATTCATTCCGCTTATTATCGACAAATCAAATTATCACATATCTATGTAGCTCAAGACAAGTCGGTTGGAGAGATTATTTTATACAAACTGGGTGATTAACCAAGACATGAAATCAATTTATTTGGTGCAGCATAAAATACTGTGACATTCACAACAACCGTTGGAAGTGATATTTTCTAGATTAGTACTAAAGTCAGCTTAGAATGTGCTTTTCGTCACTTTTGAGGGCAGTCCGTGCTATTAGAATGTTATTCACATGACTGCGACATCAAAGGAATGTATTAAAATACAAATGCTAAATGAAATAAACATATGTCGAGTTTTAAGCTCGAATTGTAAAACCCTGTTAATGTCTACTTTCATCGTAATCGCGTTGGCAATAACAGGAATATACTTAAGAAAAGTAATAAGACACAAAATCGCTGGAGTTAACTGCTTTTCTTCTAAAATGAGAATACTTACTGATAAAAATATGGGTCGGCCCCCATGTGAATCATACGATACAAACATAGTGCTTCGACGTCATAAATAGTTTAGATGTTTATTTTTTGAAGATATACATATTTACAATAAATACATTGATAAAAAAGACCAAACAATATAGCAATAAGCACAGGAAACATAACAGTTGAATTATAAAGGTCTTTATATTTGTAAGAAACGGAATAATATTATATCAATGAAAAGTTTTCTATGAATCGGGATGCTTACATGACATTAACTATGATTTCTTATATATATATATATATATATATATATATATATATATATATATATATATATATATATATATATATATATATATATATATATATATATATATATAACTGTTTGCCCGTTATACTTATATGTAGACGAGCTATAAATATATTTAGTTTTTGTGCATATTTTACACGAATATGTGTTTACGTTGAAAACGTATAATTAACAACACTGGTTTTCTAAAACAGTAAGGGTAATTAAAAGTGCTTGTGTACATTAATACAAAGCGCGATTCATACAGACGGATGGGTGCCTTTAAACATTAGAGACAGAGAGGCAGATACGGTGGTCACAGTTACTTACAATTCTGTGTTCAGTGCGGACATGGATATTTTGGTGAACACGTCGGCAGTGGATGTAAGCGTCGAGCCTGTCACTTACCGAGACTGGGTATTGTACGTGTCTATTAAATGATAGGTTTTCAATGTTGTATTGCTTATCGGCTAATAAACTACAATTTCAAGTAGTGTGCTTTGATACGATCCAAAAGGTATACTAGACAGGTTGTCATCATAACGAACTAGAATTAATTATTCACAGAGAATCACCTTTCAATAATGTTATTTCTTCGCGAGCAATATTTTAAAAGTTTGCACTTGAGGATTGAGTTATTTACTGTAAGTTACATCAAACATATGTATTCTTATGAATCTAAGAAATCATACTCGTGTCCTTTAAGACCACATGATTTTAATAATAGTTAATTGAACGAAGTAATTTGTTATAGCAATCAGAGTAAGTTCCCGTTCACCGATTGTATCACAATCTAAAATCACAGAAGTTTCCTGTGGAAACTCCTAAATATGGACATACGTGTTTTTAAACAAACTATACCTTAATTTACAAGAGATGTTCATGTTCGTTAAAGTTTTCTGGATTTCAGAAACCAGTCATCGCATTTTTGCAAGGCCATGCCATTTCTTAGGGCTAAGTATATGTAGTTAGTTATGAATATGTATATATAAATATATATTTATATGTATGTAATGCATTCATAACGAGTCTATCAAACGTATGTTCCTACCCACGCATGCTTTTATTATGTGAAATCCATCCAATAATAAAACATAAATACATTTACGTACAAAATGTTTACATACGCGATACATTACTCTTACGCACTTACAATGGGCTATTCCAAATGGGATTTCTTGTTCGGACATTAATTATATCTTATAAGCAAAGCATTTGTTGTAAAAACCGTTGTGTGGTTCTGGTAATGCTTGTGGTTAAAATAATACTGATTTGAAAAAAAACATGCAAAACCGACAATACTAACTTAATGTAAGCGTGCAATAAAAAGTCAACAGCCTATATTATATATTGGCCTATAAGATAGATCCACCGTATTATGTATTCTGCATATAATATCTATTCTTAAAACTCGATTATTGCTGATGCGATATTGTCAATTCATATATATATTTGTATGGATTTGTTATGAAAAGAAATACGAAGGCGTATGGTATATAAATTGCATCATTACTGACCAAAACAACGAAAAGAGAGAGGAGACGGACGCTCTTTCACAAACAAATATATATTTGTTAGTCGTCCTCGGCATCGTTCATTGTTTCCCCATTACGCATAGATATTGCCGATCGTCTTGATTTACATAGTCGTCGGAATCCTTTGAAGGAACACAACAGCATTCATGACGCTTGCATGAGAAACATTAACATGAAGCGGTCACACACAAAATTAGAAAGTCCAACATTTCGCAAACTTGAATACTCAAAGCATACACAATTATCGATATTCATAAATATATTAACATTTGTTAAGCCACTAGCACACAATTACATTGGGTAGGCTGACCTGTTTTCATCATCATCATCATCATCATCATCATCATCATCATCATCATCATCATCATCATCATCATCATCATCATCATCATCATCATCATCATCATCATCATCATCATCATCATCATCATCATCATCATCACCACCACCACGTGTTTATCATCGTAATCAAAAATACATCATGATCATGATCATCAATGTCATCAAGGTCATCATCATCATCATCATCAAAAGAAGAAACATCAGCAGCATGAAATGCTCTACGTGAGAAAAACACCAAAGGGAAGCAAAACCTGCTCAAATCGTTTGAAATACATGAACAAAAAGGGTATGAAAGAATCAAGATTGTTCGATTTGCATTTAAGTATTTCTGAAGTACAAGCTATCGAAAGTGTTAAGGAATAATACGGAATGTGTTTATTTTAAATGATGTTTTAATTTGATTTTTTCCTTGATAAGTCTGATTGCAATCATTATAAAACAAGTCAGAAAATAAAAAGTTTTATTGTCATTTACTTTTATTGTTAAAAACATGTTTATTTATTTTAAATCTGAATGTCATTTGTAAACTGCATGTGTGTAAGTCAACAAAGGCTGGGTCATCGAATATAAACCGAACTTAGGCAACTCCTTTCCAAACTAATTTAAAGCGTAATAAAAAATATACATGAGGTTCCTATCATATATTACGTTTTAAGTCATTAGTTTGTGCATTGTATTTAAAAGAAAGTTTTGAGTTCATGCTTAAGTGCATTTTAACACTTTTGTTTTATCGTCTCATGTTAATTTTTTCATCTGAACTCAATCGAGAAATGTCCCGTAATAAAACAAAACTTCCCATTGGAAAGACAAGTTAAAACAAAAAATGTAATGGAAGAAATCGAAAATGCAGTTACTGCAAAGCCAATCAAAATAGTGTAACATTCTGCCTCTCGAAACGGTCATTTTCATCGGCAGCTGTAATACTATTGCCAGACTAATGTCATAATTTATCGGAATTAATCAGAATTCAATGTGGTCATAAAACCTTCGAAATGTTTGGAAACCGTCAGTGGCAATTCAAGTCATTCACGTTCGCATTTCAGCAAGTACACAATAAAGTGTCTACGTCAACACATAGCTGCTAATTAGGAAAGTAACCAAAACATGTATTTATACGTATCGGTATCAACTATCATAGCAAATCGAAAAAGTGTTAGTAAACACGTAATTGCACACCTGACATTTTAAGGTTAGGAAACTTTCCATTTAGATGCGTTATATAAGATGTTATAGCGAGTCATTTCATCTGATTTTAACTTTACGGAACATGTCCCAGCAATATCCCGTTCTCATGTGAATGAATCATTCGCAGCTCACGTTTCATAATGCGTCTTAAAAAGGAACTCATCACTAGATATAATAATGTGTTTTTAAGATATCACAAATGTACGTGTTTGTTTATATAAAAACAACCTAATGTTGTACGTTGGCCGGTCTAATAATAGATTTATTGTAATTTAATACAATAATGCGTTAATAATGTTATAAACAAGTGTGAGGACAATTGTTGAGTAAATATGAATTATTATATTATTCTCATAATATTATAGTATTCTACCTGAGTACAAATTTTGGATCACGTAGTCAAGTTGTAGCAATTTTGCAATCGTACAATAATATAATAATGTTTGCTTACCTCAAATCGACC
Organism: Dreissena polymorpha; assembly: GCF_020536995.1. Taxonomy (NCBI): domain Eukaryota; kingdom Metazoa; phylum Mollusca; class Bivalvia; order Myida; family Dreissenidae; genus Dreissena; species Dreissena polymorpha. The sequence goes on from NC_068367.1 coordinate 53,278,824, forward strand.
TCTTTATAAAAGCGTTCATTTAAGAAGAAAATTAGCTGTTTTTTATATTATGTATTTGAAACTGTGTCACATATTAAAGCGTCTCTAAGTTGTACATGTTTGTAGCCAAAGGTCATATGTTTACCTCAAGCTATAATGCAAATACAATATTATTAGATGTATCACAATCCAATAACTTCGGCATTTTGCGTTAAATTTCGGGCAGGTAGCAGCGGTTGTATTCAAATGAAACGCCCAGTACTGACTTTGATATGAATGGTTAATTGGTTCTCTTTGCTTGAGATCCCTTCTGCAGTAGTTTCCACCCTCATGAACCATGTCGTTTCGATCAACATAACCATTCTTATGGCAGAGTAATTTGTTTTGAAATATAGTTAAATCGTAATGAAAGTTCGTTTATCTTTAATGCGGACCGCTTTTTACGTTCATACATTGTTTAATACGGCTATGTATATACAACAAATCATTATTTCGGTATAGTCCCAACACAGTAATGCGATGCATATTTCGGATATGATTCACATACTCGAAGCCTAGGTCGAATTATTATCATTAGCTTGTTTTAAAAATGTGTGAGTTACATCTATTACAAAACTGGCAGTGTATAACGATACCACTGCTGGGAAAGTCCATGAATCCTGTCAGAATATTTTGGACTTTTTTTATTTGGACGGTTTTCTTCCTAAACCAAAACATGGTTAAGGAACTGTGCATGCGCGCTTCAAATTGATATACCAAATATGATGTGATGAGCTACTCAATAAGTGGTGTACTTTGTATTTGTTTTTGTTTTTTGTTATTTCAAGCTAAAAGCAGACACGCAGCAACGATTGTGTATACAAAATGTTTATATAATGGGCGGTTTAAATATTCCAAACACATGCTTAAAGCATATGTTTATATTGTTTATGCTATGCCTGTCAACATAAATAATAATAATAAATAACAAATGTTATATCTATATTTATGTCATGCTCTGATATTAGCATGAAGTTAACACGTGGCACAAATGAACTCAACTTATCATTTCAGGATCGTTTATTGTTCCATCTTGAGACCATAAATGTGTTTGGTAAAATAACCATGGGGGCTATAAAGACTAATAATTTGGTGTTTGCGCGGACCGCGCCTTTTACTGTTGGAACAACCGATACAGCACATTAAAAGGGTAACATATCACTAACTTAGTTATAAACCAGTATACAATTGAGTTCGAGGGCTCTGGACAACACACTCCGCGTCCGATATCGACGACATCGTCAACTTTACTGGGGACGAAACTATCAATCTATAACCTCATAATGCTATAAACGTTACATATGCATACTGTGCAATTTAATGTTGTCTTACAGCTTTTCAAACATGGTAGCATTTAACTGAGTAAATACCAAAATGTAAAATATGATTGGAAAAATTAATGAACAACACAATTAGAATGTCTTATAAGTCACTTATACATATACATGTAGTAACGATATCATGAATGTTCTCAAAATTACACACAACTAATGTTCATCAAACACATCAAGTTGACTTGCCGACTGTTATAAGAAAAATTGACAAACAAAGTAAAATGTTCATACTTAAAACAATTATTTTGCATGTCGTCATACAACTTACATACATGCATAACTAAGAACTGTCAAAAGCTTACTGTGGCTTTGTATAATCGTATGCTAATCACTAATAATTTCAAAACTGATTGTTTCAAAAATGCAATGTCAGATGTATGGAGTAAAAATGTCAAAGAATACAAATCATGACTAGTAATTTATAACAATTGTAATGCTCTGAAAATGTGTGGCTAGTAAAATTCCCTGTGCCATATTCTCAAAAGTACTCACTTTAAAGTAAAACTAGCTCAGACACGGGTCGGGTAAGAAAGACAGGCTTCCCTTCTCGAATGACCTTGACCTTGACACTACGTACCTTTTCATCAGAGCTAGGAAACACCTGCGAAACTGTGGCTAAGGGCCACATAATCCTACTCACAGTGTCTTGCATTAACACCACATCATCTTCCTTCAGAATGTGCTGAGTAGATTGCCATTTACACCTCTTTTGTAGAGAAGACAGAATTTCTGAACGCCACATAGCCCAAAACATATCAGCAAGAACTTGAACTCGTTTCCATTCAGACCTGTATAAATCTTTGAGAGTAAGAGGTTCTGCCAAGGGCGGGAGAGGTTCGGATTTAAGCGTCAACAAGGTGGCTGGGCTGAGAATCCTCAGGCGCTTCACCATCGGAAGACACGGGAATAAGGGGGCGTCCATTAACAATAGCTGACACTTCGGCCATGAAGGTTAGAAAACGTAGAATGTGTCAGGTTTTTCTGTCCATGTTGCATCAACAAACTAACTAGAATTCTCCGAATCACCCCAATCATCCTTTCCCACACGCCACCCATGTGGGATGCATGTGTAGGGTTAAAGTCCAAGGACACCTTTTGCTGCTGAAGGTAGGAACGTACAGGACCGTCTTCAACAAACACTGCTTGTATGTTTAAGTTTTCCGTGGCTCCTATAAAATTTGTACCTCGATCAGATCTAAATTCAACCACTTGACCGCGGATCGAGACAAAGCGTCTCAGGGCATTAATGAATGCACTAGAACTAATTTCTTCTATTAGTTCAATGTGAATGGCCCTAATTCTTAAACAAGTAAACAAGACCCCCCACCGCTTACTGGAGGCTTGGCCCCCTCTAGTCTTTATGCTCACGATGGACCAAGGGCCAAACACATCTACTCCAACATAGCTGAATGGTCGAGCATGTGTGACTCTATCTCTTGGGAGATCTGCCATCATCTGATTGTGTTATTTGCCGCGCAGGCGCCTGCAAGGGACACATGAGAAAATATATGAAGAAACACGCCGTTTACCACCTGTGATCCAATATCCACCAGATCTGATGGCACCTTCTGGAAAGTGTCTACCCTGGTGATGTACGGACTCATGAAAGTTCCTAATAAGAAGAGTTTCTAGGTGGCTTTTCTTTGGTACAATGACAGGATTCGTTTCTGTAGAAGACAATTCAGAATGCTGTAGTCTACCACCTACACGTAGGACATTTTGAGAGTCTAGGTATGGGTTGAGAGCTAGTAAGGAGCTTCTTGAGCTGATAGGAAGGCCTTGAGAGAGGTTAATGATCTCGTTTTTAAAGTATTCAGCTTGATAGTCCTTTACTATAAGTATTTCTGCTTGCAACAAACTTGAGCGGTTTGAGGATTGAGCACACATATGCCACCCAGTACACTTGGTAGACATGCTTATAGACTGACAAATGTGCTTGAGAGAACGGATGGCCTTCACCAGACTAAGAAACGAGGAGAACATGTTGAACCTGTCAGATCCCAACTTACATGTATTTGTAATGACATTAGTTGCCATGGTAACCACCTCCGGACGTACTTCCTTGTCATCATCCGGGTTCAGCAAAGGATGTTCAGTGTGAAAATAGACTTCTTTGAAAAACTTTTCAGGGAAGCACTCATTCCCCTCGTACCTACATCAGCTGGGTTTTGTTTAGTATCGACATAGAACCACTGACTAGATTCTGACAAATCTAGAATACGTTGCACCCTATTTGACACATATGTATGAAACCTTCTTGTATGATTACAGATATAACCGAGAACTACTTTATGTCTGTAAAGTACCTGACCTTGTGATTCGAGACATCTGGTTCTCTGCATATGGTACCTACAATCTCTACGGACAAAACGGCAGCACAGAGTTCTAGGCGTGGTATAGTATGGCCGCTAGATAGAGCAACCTTGGTTTTTCCCATCACAAACCCTACATTTCTTGTGTTCTGTGACTGACCAGAGACTATGCATGCCACTGACGCAACTGCCTTTTCCGAAGCATCTGAGAATACCAGCAATTCATTGTGAGAATACTGGCTAAGTGAAATACTAAGATAGGTATGAGAAGCTGCTCCAAATATCGTAAGGACATTGTCTACTCCTTCCATGGCTTCAGATATTTATCAGACAAAGGATTGTCCCATCCATCATTAACGACAGTCATTTCTTTAAACATGCATTTACCCAAAATCGTAGCAAGGGCAACAAATCCTAATGGATGATACAAGCTGTTAACGACTGAGAGAATTCCGCGACGTGTGAAAGGCTTGTCAGTGTGAGAAATCTGAAATGTAAAACAATCTTTTCGTAGATCCAATGTGAGACCGAGGGACCTTTGAAGAGGGAGCTCATCCTTGGTTAAATCTAAACTTGCTAAATCTTTAGCAAGGTCTACTTGTGGAAATGCAGCAATTACTGTCCCATTGTTGGAAGCTATCTTATGTAGACGCAGATTACCATTCAAAGCAAGGGCTCTCTGTGTCTGTTTCATCAACCATATGGCTTTCTCTGGAGTAGGTACTGATGTGATACCATCATCGACATAAAAATCAGAAGAAACACATTTTCGCACATCACTACCAACTTCATTTTCACTGACCTGAGGCGTCTTTAAAAGACCTAGATTGGCAACAGCCGGAGATGGCCGGTTGCCCACAACATGTACTCGCATACGATACTCCGCCATATGCTCACTAGGGTTATTGTTGTGGTACCAAAAGATACGCAGAAAGTTGCGGTCTTTAACATCTACTGTAAAACATCTGTTGAATGTCCGCTGCAAGAGCCACCTGATCTTTCCTGAAACGTAAAATAATGACGAGTAGGCTGTTTATCAGGTCTGGACCCTGAAGCAAGACATCGTTTGGTGACACACCCTGATATTTAGCGTAGGCATCAAATACGCCACGAATTTGATCTTGTTTCTTGGGGGGTTCACCCCAAACAGCGCTAAGTACAAACATTCGTCTGTGTCTGAAATGGGAGGGGCCAATTCAGCATGACCACGTTCAATGATCTGTTCCATAAAGGTTACGAAGTGGCCTTGTTTTTTTTCTTGTCTTTCAAAAGGGATGCATGCAGAAGTGATGCTCTCTTAAGAGTTTGGGATCTGTTGTTAGGGAGCCTTCATCTCCCAGACTTAAATGGAAGAGGTGATAAGAATGAGAAGAGTGACATTCCTTAACATCAAGTTTACTGTCGCAAGGCTCAAACAAAGAAGATCTACCATCTTGAAGTACATGTGTTCTGTAACAGCTGACCACATCGGAATGATGAACCTTGCCTAGACATACCTGACCAACGATCACCCACCCTAAACCAAGACGTTGAACAAACGGTGCTTCAGGGACCCAATAAGCTGCTTATGAACCTGATGCGCTGCACTTACATCTCTGCCAATAAGCAACAAAATATCAGCATCTTCATCAAGGGGGGGTATCTCTGAAACAATACTCTGAAAATGATTGACGTGTGCCGCTATGTCCGGTGTAGGGATTTCACACCGTGTACTGGGAATACTTGGGCATTCCAACAAAGGAGGGAGTAAGTAACTTTGACTGCCATCAACACTCTGTACAACACAGGCGAATGCCTTTGGACAAGTCACCATTGAAAGACCTGAACAAGAACGTAAGCAGTACTCAGTGGGAACACCATCAATGTTGAGACCAGAAAACAACTCTGGTCGGGCAAGAGAACGGTTACTTTGGTCGCCCAGGATAGCGTATGTTCTTAGTCTATTTGAGGGGCTCGAACTACTAAACACATTACCAAAACTATCTTAGCAAATGACCGTGCACCAAGGCCGCTAGATCCACAAATTTGCGTGCATTTGTTTCCTACAATATCAAACTGCTGTTGCTGTAAAGCAGATGGCTCCCCGCCATGAGTTGGTGAAGAAGACTGTGAATTCCCACCCGATGCTTGAGTGACCTGCAAAGTGTAATGCAACAAAGTATGTTGCTTATTGGTACCACAAGTAATACATTTTGTATCAGCTTTACAATTGTATGCTCTATGAGATGAGCTTAAACACTTATAACAAAGCTTATTCTCATGTACCAACTTCTTCCTATCAATAACAGATTGTTAAATAAATGCTCTACACTCATCCAAAGGATGGTTTGCCTTATGTATTGGGCATCTCGGACTCGGTCTGGGATAGAGGTTCGAACCAAGTTGTTTGTCTATTTGATTCCGATAGATTTGGTCATTAGATACAGTTTTCATAGAAATGGCATTGACTAGAGAACGTTGCGATGTTGTACCGGTAGATGAAGTAGTGTAGTCAATCTGAAAGCTTGGGTCGTTCTTAATACGACACTGTGTTCTCACAAACTGAACAAAATATGTGAAAGGTGGGTAAGTTACATCATGTATAGCTTTATAGTTTGAAGCTGTTATAGTCCACCTTTCCTGCATTAAATGGGGCAACTTGCTTACTAATGGTTTTACCCCAACCGAACTATCGTAGGACGAAAACATGATTTTAAACACAGGATTGTCCTTTAAATATTCGATTTCTGTGACAATATCTAGTAGATCGTACAGCATCTTGCTGTTACTATTTGAGGCGAGTCTTGGGAAATTGGCGATCCCCTTCTGATTGATTGTTCAATGATTTCGGGACTTCCATAAAGGTCTTCAAGTTCTGACCAAATCCGGACTAATGCACGAGTGGGATCATGATTAGACGCGCGTACCGCTCGAGCATGATTGCTCGATTTTGGTCCCAACCACTTCTGCAATAAATCTAACTTTTCGAACGAATTCACTTCAAGTTTTTGTGTCACACTTTTAAATGTGTTTTTCCATGTAAGGTAATGTTTATGTTTGTCGTCAAACTTGATGAAGCGGGAGAGCAGAAAATCTTTCTTAAGTAAATAATTACTCAGGTTTTTCAAGTCATTTGTTGGTGCTTGTCGCGGGGATGGTTGCTGATTTTCTTCTCTGATAATCATTTTCTCGATTAAAGCAACGTCTTCTTCATTGTTGCATAGTTCTATAATTTCTCGCTTTTCACGTACTAATTTCAACTCGATGTCCAACGCTCTCTGTTGCTTTTCATTCTCGGCTTCGATTTTCTTTCTTTCTTCATTTAGGTTCAGTTTTTCTTTTTCAATTCTCGCTTCTTCCTGAGCAAGCAGTAGTCGTTGTTTTACACTTACACTTTTTATGTTCCTAGTCTTTAAAACGCTGGAGTCGTATGTGCTCACTCATTTATCTTCATGTGTATCGTTTTGTCTATCATCGAGTGAGTTCTTTGTTATATCATCATACAACTGTTGTCGTTTCAATAATAGTTTTTCTCTTAATGTTTGTGCTTCTTTAATATGTAGCTCATAGCCTTGTTCGAGTACTCGTAAGCACTGATCTCCTTTTTCGAACCTTTGTGTCATAATGAAACTTGTTATTTCTCTAAAGATTTCTCTATAAAGTTCTAACTTTGAATCAAAGTTACACTGTCTTTCAAAAAAATCTGCAACAACATTAACTTCAAAGACCTCAGAGTCATTAATTTAACTGTCAACCTTTGACCATGCACTAAACAACTTCTGTTTCTTGGTTTCAAGTTGAGATTCTAAGAGAGACATCCCTTTATCAGCCAGTCTTCTTATCCTAGGCAATGACATCAGGTGGAACACCTTGTTTACATATCATTAGTCAATAGCCGGTTATTTTACTGTCATTCTCTGATATTAGCATGAAGTTAACCCGTGGCACAAATGAACTCAACTTATAATTTCAGGATCGTTAATTGTTCCATCTTGAGACCATAAATGTGTTTTGTAAAATAACCGTGGGGGCTATAAAGACTAATATTTGGTGTTTGCGCCTTTTACTGTTGGAACAACCGATACAGCACATTAAACGGGTTACATAACACTAACTTGGTTATAAACCAGTATACAATTGAGTTCGAGGGCTCTGGACAACGCAATTTATATTATACAAAATCGATGTATGTGCATGTACATGCATTCGTCCCCAAAACTCTAAGCATGGATAATTAGAATCGGGAAACATTCAGTGAGGCGCCTAAAATTTACGTTTTTTGAGAACAAAAATTATTTTCAATTGTGTTTGCAATTTTATGATTTTGAACTATTGACATAATGTCTATTTTGAAATGTGTGATACCAATGATTATTATTGTCATTATCCTATATGATACTTTCTTTTTTTAAATTTAGGTTCGTCTATATCTACGACACACCCTGGACCGACTTTTGCTAGCTATCTTTTTCTAGAACGCAACGACACACTTCTCGGGAAAAATTATTTCAAAGACGCTGTGGTCGGATATACCCAGCTGACGAGCTATACAGTCACTGGGCAACTGGTAAACCCAGTAAAACGTCAGCTTTATGGCCTGAGCTAGAGTAAGGTGAGTTACGCTAAACGAACTACCCTCTCTGATGGAAGTCTTATAATTACAGGCCCTGTTGGAACATGACCAAACATACTGGTCTTTGATGTAGCTTTTGTTTTTAACAAGACTAACCTTTCCAGATACACACTTATAACAAAGTCCCCCAAAATCACCCAATAAATTTTAATGTTTTAACCAAAAAAAAATAACCATTCGAATATCTGCATATGCTACTGAACTCGTCGTTAACGAAAGGCACAACTACATCAAATTATATAGTGTTTACCTGTCATTCTCTTATACGTACCGTAAGTTATATAGTCCCTTATTTTTAATATAATTCGATACGGTTTGGAGTTGCAAAAAATACATGAAGGTTGCAATAAATATGTTGAATTTTAGAATACATGAAGCATTTTAGAGAAGATTTCAAACCAAAGTCATTATTATGACACTCTCGAATTTTAAAAATCTGCTTGTCTTCACCAACAGAGGATATAACAAGGGAACCGCATAACAAACGCATTGGTGTAATCCTCCCAAGTTAAACCAATAAAAATGTTTAATTGCTTGAACACTGAATTAAACATATATACATGGACTAGTCTTATTTAAACAGGCTTAATTATCAACATGAATCGTTTAGAGATAATCCTTTTGGTGATGGGTTTAAGGTTGAGTCGAACTATAGTGTATGCCCATGTTTCGGACCCCACTGAAGGTAAATGGCCAGAGCGCATGTTATTTACAGAAACGTTTAAGCATAATGACATTATTATCATTTGTAATGTCTATTTTCGTTAAGGGTACTCTAAAGTTATAAAAACATGGTGTAATTCGTTTATTCAAAACATATGACATATGCACAGTTTCAAAGAGCATTTTTGTTGAACTGAATGTGAAAAGTGGTTAGTATTATTAACATTCATTTCGTTAATGGTTTTTTGAACTGCATTATTAAATACTGTTGTCCGAGTATACTTTTCCCACACAATTGAATACAATGCAAAATACGCCAGCGACCGTAAAACTCCTATATGTATGTAGGTGCTTGGGTTGCGCCCCATTTCGAGGGTTACTTTATTTGCATATGTGTTTTTGCATGCTAACCTTTTCATTTTTAATGCCATCGTGTGTTCCAAAGTGACATGATTTTGCAATATGCACTGTTAAAAAACTTGATGAGTCTTTTAAGTTATCCTAACAATCGTGTAAGCGTGCACTTTTAGCAGAACAATACAAAATAATTGAATAAAAAACACTATTATAATTTTTGGTCGACGATCGTGTTATTTTTGTATTATCGTAACAGAACTGTTTTGTTTCGGTACTATCCGATAGTCTAAAAACTATCAAAAGAGACCCCTTTCAATACAGTTAATGTCAATATTTATGTTGAAACCATGTGGGTGAAATGACCATTTGTTAAATATTGTTTCAGGTTGATCATTAACCAATATTGGCTTCCACATGACTTACAACTTTGGAGTCAATTTACTGCTTTTTATACTTAATTGTCATCACATTAACAGCCTTTCTTCTTATGAGTAGCTTTTAACATTGTTCTCAATACTATCTAAAACGTTCAATTGTCCATGCATAATGGAATATCTTGCTAAGAATCATGTTTTGAAGTGTGTGTACACGTATTTTCAAGACTATCAAGATATTGCGTTCCATTCATAATTATAACACTATCAAGGTGTGGCGTTCTGATCATTATTATAACATTATCAAGGTGTGACGTTCTGATCATAATTATAACATTATCAAGATCTGTTGTTCTGATCATAATAATAACAATATCAAGATATTGCGTTCTGATCATAATTAAAACATTATTCAGATGGTGCGTTCTTATCATAATTATAACATTATCAAGATCTGACGTTATGATCATAATTATAACACTATTAAGACTTTGCATTCTGATCATTATTATAAATATATAAAGATATGGCGTTCTGATCATAATAAAACATTATTAAGATGTTGCCTTGTGATGATAATTATAACAATATCAAGATCTTGAGTTGTGATCATAATTGTAACAAGATCAAGATGTTGCGTTGCGATCATAATTGTAAGATTATCAAGATCTGGTGTTGTGATCATAATTATAACAATATCAAGATGTTGAGTTGTGATCATAATTATTACATTATCAAGATCATGAATTGTGATCATTATTGTAGCAATATCAAGATGTTGCGTTGTGATCATAATTGTAAGATAATCAAAATCTTGAGTTATGATCATAATTATAACAATATCAAGATCTTGAGCTGTGATCATAATTATAACAATATCAAGATCTTGAGCTGTGATCATAATTATAATTATATCAAAATCTTGAGTTGTGATCATAATTGTAACAATATCAAGATGTTGCGTTGCGATCATAATTGTAACAATATCAAGATCTTGCGTTGTGATCATAATTACAACAATATCATGATCTTGAGTTGTGATCATAATTATAACAATATCAAGATCATGAGTTGTGATCATAATTGTAAGATTATCAAGATCTTGCGTTGTGATCATACTTATAACAATATCAAGATCTTTAGTTATGATCATAATTATAACAATATCAAGATCTTGAGCTGTGATCATAATTATTACAATATCAAGATCTTTAGTTGTGATCATAATTGTAACATTATCGAGATCTTGCGTTGTGATCATAATTGTAACATAATCAAGATGTTTCGTTCTGCAATATTCATCTGCATGAAGTAAAACTATATATAATTAAATAACAAAACATGTAAAGATAAAACTGTTTCTCAAACATTGCATTGAATCAGTATGTGATTGTATTTCCGACATTCCTGTCCTTCCGCTCCAGTTATGCATATCATACACATTAAACGACGTGAAGAACAGTTATTTGATGTTTCTGCTTTGACTATCTACATCGTTTGATAACACATACATCGAAACCTGTCCACTTTAAAGGTATATTTGTTTTATATACTTCAAAGCATTTGATACAATTAAATGACATGCGATTTCATATTCATATCAAGGTGTGACGTTCTGATCATAATTATAACATTATCAAGATCTGTTGTTCTGATCATAATAATAAAACTAGCTATTAAGATGTTGCTTTCTGATCATAATTATAACATTATCAAGATGTTGCGTTCTGATCATAATTATAACAAAATCAAGATATTGCGTTCTGATCATAATTAAAACATTATCAAGATCTGACGTTATGATCATAATTATAACACTATTAAGACTTTGCGTTCTGATCATTATTATAAATATATAAAGATATGGCGTTCTGATCATAATAAAACATTATTAAGATGTTGACTTGTGATGATAATTATAACAATATCAAGATCTTGAGTTGTGATCATAATTGTAACAAGATCAAGATGTTGCGTTGCGATCATAATTAACGGCCACCGGAAAAACTTTGCGAAACCGAAATTTCGCAAACTTAAGTACCCTTTTTCTTAAAGATTTGCTACTTTGAGACATAGTATGCGATAAAAGTCTTATCGTTGATTAATAATTGGTTATTTTCACTCAAAAAACGCGTTTTCTTCACTATGAAATTTATAAGCAAAGTTTGGGTTCCCATGGGATTTTTGCATTTTCCCATGGGATTTTCGATTTTCCCATGGGATTTTTTCTCCCATAATTTGCAAATGGGAGAAAAATCCCATGGGATTTTGAACATTTTAAAAAACGTGTTTTATTTGCGTTTGCAAGTATTTTAACGTTATTTAAGGACTGTATATTGGTTTTATGCCAATTATATATAAAAATATATAGTAATAAAAAAATCCCATTTTAAAATGGGAGAAAAAAATCCCATGGGATTTTTTTCTTATTTTGAGAGATGTATTCATGAAACTTTCAGAAACATCATATTTTATGAAATGATGAACAACTACGATAGTTTAATGCGTTTAGTCGTGTTTAAAAAAAAAAAAATCCCATGGGATTTTTAAATCCCATGGGATTTTTTCACCCATGGGATTTTTTTTCCCATGGGATTTTTTTCCAATGGGATTTTTCAGTTTCGTAAGCCGAATAAGTTTCTTAATGCGAAAAACAACAATAAGGGAAATAATAATTATAATTTTGAATAATAAATTGAATAATATAAATAACATGAATATTTTTAAAATGAGTTACAATTAAAGGTTTATGCTAGTAGAACTTATCATTTCTTGTTCGAGCAGATGGTTGAGTCCAATTGGTCAGTATGCCAGCTTAGAACCAGTATAAATGCATCGCAGACAGACAACGCTGTCATACTGTACACACCGCTGAGTAACAATCTTTATTGCATTTCATTTTGCAACAGAAAATGAACTCCGTAGTATAATTGATCTTATATATGCCCTCTGCTTTTGAAAGCGTGCAACACATTAACATAACAATAAGTCAATGCCAAAACTATGTGCAAATTCCATTCAAAGCTATATACACATTATAAGGGTCAGATGACCCGCGTCATGCGAAAATGGGTCTTATGTCATATGCGGCCAAAGTTGGTCCATCCTAGCTTGTCCAACCGCGCAGTCTGGTCAGGTACTACGCTGACTGATATATAAAGTCAAGCCATGATTCGTGGTCTCATATCCAAACTCGGTAGCTCCTGTGCGAAACTTTCACCGGAAACGACGGCACCGAGACGGGCGCTCGAACTTTGCGGATGCGCGTTATATGTTATATATAATAGCGCGATGTGTTTTTTCTTGCCTCAAATTAGTAAGCCCAATCAGCGTTTTATTGTGTTCTTTGCTTCTACTATTAACAAGAACTTCAACTGATACGAACATGAATTTTATTTTAATATGTTTATTTAATGCTCGGAAAACTCATTGTATATTTAGATTACAACTTATAAAACAAAGTCAGGTTTTCAACATCTGTTTTCGGCATATAAATTGTTATTCCAAACCAGATTTTACGCACTTTACTGTACAAAATACCGTTAGGGCCACCGTGGTTACTCATTAAAATCCAGAGGGCGAGAATGCGAGAACGCGAAAGTACGATGACGACAGTGCGACAATACGATGGCGACAATGCGTTCGTACGATTGCGAAAACGCGCTAGTACGATGACGACAATGCGACAGTGCGACAATACAATGGCGGCAGTGCGATAGTACGGGGGCGACAATGCGATAGTCATATCGTACTGTCGCCGTGGTATCATCGCAATGTCGCCATCGTTCTATCGCATTGTCGCCATCGTATTGTCGCACTGTCGCCATCGCATTTTCGAATTGCCGCGATCATACTATCGCGTTATCGCATTGGCACCATCGTACTATCGCACTGTCGGCTATCGCCATCGTATTGTCGCACTGTCGTCATCGTATTTTCGCACTATCGTCATCGTATTATCGCACTATCGAACTGTAGTATTGTCGCCATCGTACTATCTCACTGTCGCCATCGTATTGTCGCACTGTCGTCATCGCACTGTCTGATTGTCGTCATCGTATTATCGCGTTCTCGCATTGTCGCCATCGTACTATCGCATTGTCGCCATCGTATTGTCACCCTGTCATCATCGTATTGTCACATTGTCGCCATCGTACTATCGCGTTCTCGCGTTCTCGCCCTCTGGATTTTAATGTGTAACCACGATGGCACTAACGGTATTCCGTAATACTGCTAAAGCACAGTATGATTAGGTCACTCCCAATGCTCAAATCTCTATGTCTATTTTAGTAACAACACATGTCTATGGAAGGATATTTAGGTAAAAGTTACATCATTCGTGGTGAATATTTACATTATGACTGATGCTTATTCTAATTTGCTTTATGACAATTCCAACATGCTTGTTGTCTATTCGTTTATACTTGATGATTGCTGCAACATTACATCATTCATGAATAATATTTACATTATGCGTGATGTTTATTCTAACATGCTTCATGACAGTTCCAACATGCTTGTTCTCTATCGGTTATACTTGATGATTGTTTCAACATGCTTGGTGACTATCCAATGTTTGTGTGTTCATTATTCCTGAAACCAGTCATAATCGGTTTTGCCACTAAGCGTCATTAACAACGGCAGTTAGCAACAGGCAGTAAGCAGAATGCAAGTTACTAAATTATGAAATCAGGTGGCGCGCGTTTATTTTCCGTATGTTGAATAAATTACTTTTCGGAAAAAAAAGCGAAAACATCCGAATCATTTTGACTAGTAAACTGAATAAGCTGAATTAGTTCCCTTCGTTATATAATCTCCATTAAACTAAATACGTTCATTATTGCCATGAAGACCAGTAAGTTTACACAATGAATTGACTGCCGTGAATGTTTTTGATATTTGTAAGATGCAATTGGCACTCAAGAAATTATACATGTATTTTATTCAGAACATAACGGGGCTGATGTGTTGGAATTGTGGCCCTTCCCTAGTCCAAATAATTACAGTAGACGTAATCTACCGATGTGCATTGCATATCGACCTCATATTTATAAAGTAGCCCAAACCCCCATTGCCACAGACCTGTGCGTGAAACTTTCAGATTTCTCTAGTCTGTTTACCATGCTATAATTACAATTTCTATAAACACATATTTATCATTTTATGACTATATAATGTCTGTGGTATACAGAGAAACCTGAAAGTTACAAGTACTCGTGTCTAGTACTGTACAACTATTGTACTCCTCGTTGAGAAAACAACTACTTCATCTACATGTATTAAAATATCATAAAACATAATTTTCAATCAAGTTGGAAAAAATCAATAAATAAATGTCATATAAACAGGTTTGTCATGAACGTTGACGTCGCTCTTGGTTACCAGAAAAATTCCCACGCACGGATTTCAACCGTCATTGTTTACAATCAATTAAGTGCATAAGTACTTGAATTTGTATAGTTTTTTTAAAAGTGTCCAGCTACAGGTGGTTAGCGTGTGGCTATAATACTAGTTAGTGAAAACATATTTTGGAATTATAAGTAATCATATTATAACGAAAAATCAACTTTTCTTAAAAAAAATAAGTTAAATATATATTCAACAAGGTATCCAACTCGAAATCATCCGAAAACGGGATGCATCGTTTTAAACAGCCATTACTTCATCAATTTTGCAGCGATTTTCACGCTCTTGGTCTTATTCAACGCAGAAATAAATTTCCTTTCTGGAAATGTATATGTCTTGCAATATTTTTACAAATACTGGGTCAACTTTTAAGAAATAACACGATACACAACTCGCGTGACCCAGCTGTGATCGATCAGACAGTATTCATGACTGAAATCTTCACGGGGAAATGGGCATTTTCCCTGCAAAGTTCACGAACCTCGATACCATAATTCAATAAAACGTATGAAAAAAACATTCTTACCGTGCTTGCCGTAGAATTATGCATCAAAACTAACTGTCCAGCGCATTTTCAAACCTTTGTTTACATACATTTCAACCAACTGACATTTTAAACACAAGAGTGATTTCATTGCTCCAATGCGGAGTTGTGTCTTTACAACTGGAGATTTCATTCATAAATACGGTCTGATCGATAACAACTGGGTCAAGCGAATTATGTATAGCTTTATTTCTTAAAATTTGACCCAGCATGTGTAGAAATATAACAATATATATACATTTCCTAAAAGGAAATTCATTTCTGCGTTGAATAAGACCGGGTCATGAAAATCGCTGCAAAATTAATTTAGTAATGGCTGCTCAAAACGATGCACCCCGTTTTCGGATGATTTCGAGTTGGATACTTTGTTATATATAAAACGGTAGTGATTTTTTTTTATATAGAAAATTTGATTTTTCGTTTTAATATGATTATTTATCATTCAAAAAGATGTTTTCACTAATTATTATCATAGCCACACGCTAACCACCTGTGTGTCCAGCACGTGTGCCGGGAGAACAGGGCTTAATGTATTTTTTGTTAAGCTCTATAATATTTATATCCAATCTGTATGAAAAAATGTCGGTGAACATTATTCCGGTGTTAATTTTTGAAAATATTGAGGCATTCGTTAATTATGGATCTAAAACGGAACATTAATCCGCAAAAAAAAAACACCGGGCATATTGCATATTAGATCGGACACATGAAATTATTTCGAAAGAAAGCAATAAGAGTTTCAATTCTACATGAGTAAGTCTCGCTGTGCACGATTACGCTCTTACTGCTCGTATATATTTGACTCTTGGCAAATACCTAGTGTTTTATTTTGCTTAATCTAAATTGTGTCATGCATCTATATGTACTTAAAGCAGCATGACCAACAGCTCTTTCATATGTGAAAGAGATTGACACGAAATACCTACCCATCTATAATAAAGTTTATATGTGCACTTCAATATTATAGTTTTAAAGCATTTTATGTGGTGCAATATAAACGTACTCTAGTAAATTTGAAATTATGTAATCGATTTCCTCTCAACATACATGCAAAGTTCCAGATAACTTTTTCAGCAAAATCTTGGTTTACACTCTATAATAATTCAGCCTTAAAGTCTATTATTAATTCTTTTTTTTCAGGTAAATATAATTTTTGGCACATCCGCATTTAGGTTTATAGTCTAAGAAGAGCTCATGACAATTGCCGGGTTACAGCAGACTTTTTTGCGATAAAAGGACCACATAATGGAAAACGTTCGGCTTTTCGACTGTTGTAAAGATGGTCTGTTATTCATAATAACGTTAAAGTGCTGTTGGTTTCATAATTGTAATGAGGGCCTAGACGAGTGGTAACTCATTGATAAAATGTTTACATTATATGCATTGATATTGAGTTTTACGCATGATCACACATTTTGAATTCTTATTTTATTTTTCCAATGTGTAACCGTACGCACAGAATTTAAGTCTACTTTTTAACTAAATTTAATTCAATTTTTTACGACTTTAAGCGTCTTATCTGGAGCTCTGCATACATGCATTAGTAGCATATATTGAAATATATCCATAGACTTTCTTTGGTTATTGAAGGTAAATTACTGTACAAAAATTATGGTTAGTCATTAACCAAAAAAAAGTTAAGTCTACAAACACGCGGTTAATTTCGGTTCAGTAGCAAATATCTTACAAAGGTGCGCAACTTCTCCTATAACATAAAATTTCCGTTATACGCCGTAAATTTCCGTAGTCCTCCGTAGCATTTCGGAATGACTGTCAATTGACATCATTGTATCATGCATGATAGTATGTTGCTTTGTGCTTGGGTGAAACTCACATCTTACCATCGCGTTAATTTATTAAACGCATTAATATTTGATTTCATTATGCACTGCGCCTATTGCACAAGTCTCTCTGCACAAACCAACATACACATATGCAGCATGCAATTAACGAACAAGAATGTTGCATCTGTACACATGCATGATACCATTAAGCAGAATGTAAATAGACATTGGACATCAGGCAAGATGTAAGTGTCATCAAGCATGAAAAGGTGTCTACATACTAATTGAAAGTACCATCAAGAATCATGACACAGTCACAAAGAAGGATGTAATTTTTACCTAAATACCCTTCCATATTTGTCGGCACTGTGTGTTTGCTTAATTTCACTGAAGAACGTCTACTGGTAAATCTTACAAAAAAAGTGATAAATAAGACTGAGTAGCAATTTTTTCGGCGTTGCTGTTTAACGTCAAATTTGGCCTTTCAACGAACTTCTTAAAAGCCCATTGAATTTTAATGAAGAAGTTTCCCGCTTGTAGGTCCGAATGAATTAAATCAAATTTTGCAATTGGCAATTTGATAGAAATCCCCATAAAACATTGCACATAGCTTTCTGAAATAAACAGGCCACATTGAACGCATTCACGATATCCAACAGCTCTCTTTGCAAAGACCTATCTAGTGTTTCTTGGCCGTGTAAGATCTATAATTAGAACATCGTCACCTAAACATTTACTAATAGAAGAGCATATTTTGGGGAAACAAATTCAATAAGAGTATAAAACGTCCACGATCAATAATGTGTAGTTTGTTAAAGATATCACGGAGGTAAAAACATAGCACTTTAAAGAGACCACAATCTGGTACATTTGGTCAATTGTTGCGTCCGTGGCGGACAATACATTTTTAAAAAGAAAGCGTACAAAAAAGCAAACACAAAGTTCTTCGTAACCTTGTTTTAATCTTAAAAACACATAATCGACAGTCATTCCAGTCAAATACAATACTAACAGTCAGCACTCTAGAGATCAAAATTGCGGATATAAATATTTAATTCAGGGATATCAAGTGTATCAAGTTCGAATTCCGGAAAAAATAGCCGGTAGTCTGGGGCATTAGGTCCCTTACAGGGATAAAAGGTAAATCCCCGCCCGAGCCGTAGCTAATTGATTTATTGTAGTCTTTCTAGTTGCAATTTTTGGTGAGTACAATGCGGAATATTACGGATATTTGCAACATGTCGAAGATTTTCGGAAAGTAGCGAAGAGGTTTTCGTCAGTTAATATTCATGTCCGTGCCGGCCGCTAACTTATCAGAATCAATAAAAAAAGAACCAGGAAAAATCGGTACCGATCGCAAATTTCCGGAATTCCGATAAAGCTTCAACATAATTTGTTCTCAAATGATCGCGTACTCGAACGAATCTGTCCCTACGCCTCCAACTCCCTTTAAATCTCATCGGACGTACATTGATCTCAAAATCTATCCTTGACGACTCAAATCATATTTCCTGAATAGTTTGGCCTATTGACGTCCCTGTAATTATAACAATGGTCTTTTGGATAAACACCGCTAAGTTGTTGCAATATAATAACCGTTTAAAATAGTTACCGGTTTTCATTTAATAAAATGATTAAATCATATTCGAGATTTCAGCGATTGCCAATATTTTGCTTTTGTTTCTCATAAGCATATGGTGCTTGGTATCTGCTATTGACTCCTATGTAGATTGCAAATATTACATAACCCTTACAGCGGCCGAGCGCAGATATCTGCACTTGGCCGCTAAAAAGAAAAATCTTTGCGCATTAATTTAATTCAAATCTCATTATCATAATCAAAATCATCATCATCGTCGTCGTCGTCACTACTACCACCACCACCACCATCATCATCATCATCTTCTTCTTCTTCTTCTTCTTCCTCCTCCTCCTCATCATCATCATTAACAACAACAGCAACACCAACTTAACATCATCATCAAACAACAATAAACATCGGTAGCATACAATGTGCTTCATCAACCATACATAATTATATGCGTTAAAGCACCATAATAGAACAGCATGAATGAAGCTGTCTATTACTCTTTATATTTCCTATACCAATATTTTTTTTCGTTAATTGAAGGACTAGTTGAAATCTTCTATAAAAGCCCTCCCCCCCCCCCAAAATAAAAAAAATAAAACATTATAATAATAACCCTAGCAAACAACAATAAACATAGGTTAGTTAGTATACACTGTGCTTAAGCAACCATGCATAATGAATGTTTATGACTTCGGACCGTTGTGATCAAATTTAAAAAAGCAAGATGGTATGTATGCGGCACACAACACATAGATAATTATAGTTTTATACCTTAAACGTAGTTCATCATAATAAAGATAAGTTATTATCTATGTAATACTTAAATTATGTTTATAACGTATGCATATTTGTCTAAAACTTGTGAAATGTGATTCGTAAGCCGACGACAACATTATCATTCGGACCCTTCTCCCCACCTAACAATCGAGATTAAACACCTGTGGAGATCCCGATCTTATCAATGAATAAACCGGTTCAATGATGTCAAGTCAAATAAAACATACTATTACTATCCAAATAAATATCTATCAAAAAATGTAAATTGATATACCTACTTAACTAAAACTAAACTTAAACGATTAGCAAGAAAAATATATAAAGAAGAAGCAGGCAAAGTAGACAAATTAATTGTAACATATGTTTTCTCAGTCTCCCACTGTTGAACAATATAAATAGTATTTATCGCCACCCCAAAAGGGATCTTTATCACACGTTTGGCTCAACTAATATATAATTGTGACAGGACAAACTGTCAACAAATACCTTGTTAATGTTTTATACATAACTCCAATCAAAGGTTAACTTCCAAGGAAACTGCGGCATGTTAAAACTGTTGATTATGACAAAATGTTGTTTAGTACAAATCAGTACAATAGCGTCTGTTATGTGGCCTATACTAATCCAGTTAAATAAAACTTTAATCACAGAAAAGTTTAGATTCTTTACACCTTTAAAGGGGCCTTTTCACAGATTTTGGCATTTTTTTAAACTTATTCATTAAATGCTTTATATTGATAAATGTAAACATTGGATCATAAAAGCTCCAGTAAAAAATCAAGAAAAAAAAAAAAAAGGAAATGTACATTGCCCGGAGCAGGGTTCGAACCTGTGACCCCTGGAGTCCTGGCAGAGTCCTGTACTATAAACGCTTAAGCCTACTGAGCTATTCCGCCGAGTACACATTCTCGGCGTATTTTATACGTTATATAAGCAATCTTCGTAGTTTCACAAAATTTAACGACAAAAACAGAACTCTCCAAATTATTCAATCGTTTCGCGTTGCAACGCTTTATAATTTTTATGTTTTAAAATCGTCAAAAGATGCATATAATGGCTATATTAGAGCATGGTTAATGTTCAGTATTACTGTTTCCTCACAAATATCATAACTAAAACGAAAACTTACGAATCTGAAACAACTTTTTTCAATTTTGTCAATTTACCAAAGCGTGAAAAGATCCCTTTAAGAAAATATATATAACAGTTCTTTCCTGTTTTAACAAAATGATACATTTAAAAATAAATTATGAAGCATCGCTAGCAATATTAGAAAGAGAAGTAGAAGGAAAAGTATTATCAATAGTAGCAGTAGCAGCAGCAGCAGCAGTAGCAGCAGCAGCAGCAGCAGTAGCAATAGCAGAATCAGTAGCAGTAGCAGTAGCAGTAGCAGTAGCACTAGCAGTAGAAGTAGCAGTATCAGTAGCCGTATCAGTAGCAGTAACAGTAGCAGCAGCAACAGCAGCAGAAGCAGCAGCAGCAGCAGTAGCAGTAGCACTATCAGAAGCAACAGCAGCAGCGGCAGTGGCAGCGGCAGTGGCAGTGGCAGTAGCAGTGGCAGTAGCAGTAGCACTATCAGTAGCAGCAGCAGCAGCAGCACTGGCAGCGGCAGTGGCAGCGGCAGTGGCAGCGGCAGTGGCAGCGGCAGTGGCAGTGGCAGTGGCAGCGGCAGCGGCAGCAGTAGCAGTAGCAGTAGCAGTGAGAGTAGCCGAAGCAGTAGCAGTAGCGGCTTTTTGCTTTTTTGTTTTAGAAGTGTTTGTCGTATAAGAAGAACGCAAGGAAGACAAATCAATTGTAACATGTGTTATCTTAGTCTCCGTTGTAGTAGTATTTGCTGTATCTACACAGCCATTTTTCAGTCACCTGAGAGACATGTTTTTTTAAGAGATTTAATTGTGGACCAATACATCGTGTATTAATATCAGTGTACCCACTGGGACACCACATGGGGCGAGGATTAACAGATAAACTAGGCCTTCAATTAATTATGCGCCTAGAGGCAAACAATACTATAACTTACTGATAATTTTAGGATTGGGATGTGTTTGTATCTTATTTGAAATTAGCTAGCTTAATTCAAAAACTAATTATAGCCTCAATATTATCACAAGAACATCATCACATATTCATTGTGCAATATATAATCATATCACCATCACAATATGCCAGAGCGTTAGTATTTATTGTGCATACATATCCTACAGCAACATTTACAAAACTTATTACAAACCAACCGCTCAAGCTTTAATTAAGATTGATTTCAATTTATATTATGACATACATTAAAGATCACTGTCAATTAATTAAAAAATAGCTTGATGCTTCGTACTCAGCGATTTAAATAAAAGAAACGTTGCGTACACATTAATTGGGGTTAATAAAAAAGTCTGCAATTAAAATAATCAAATTTAAATAATACTTGATTTAGTTTCAAATTGTCGCTCAAAAAATGTATCAGTTATATCAGTTACTAGGGAATCGATTTGTTTAATCTCCGCAATCCAATAATAATTATGGTGTTTGTATGACAAATTAATAGCTATTCGTCATTGAATGTATGATACTCATAAAAATATTGAAACAATAACCACAACAACAACAACATATGTGATTATGTATATATCTTCTTCAGATACTCTGTGTCATACTTTCAAAATTATCCTCATAAGATTCATAATAATAAAATAAACACTATTGCAATCTTAGTAAAAACCAACTTAGCCGTTATGCTAATGATTTTATGTTCAGTATGCGTGTACATTTTAATATTATATAACAACAAGTGTTCTAAAATACCTATGTTTAATAAATATTAAAAACATGAGAACCAATGAAGGTATTTCATTTTAATAGACTAGTTTTACCGTGTGTGTACATTCATTTAAAATCTTTTGAAAATCACACTTGAGATAATGTCTTTAGGTTTTGCTATTTCTAATCGATTTAAACACCATAAAACCACCGTATTTTCTCTTACATTCTAAATTTTCTTACATTTCCTTTTTAAGCCAAAATATTTATGTTTTCATGATTCTAAATTTTCGGACATACGGATTTTCGTACAGTCAGTTAAACAGCGCTATTTTATCAGATTTTGACCCTGTTTTTGCTTATCTGATGACCCTTCGGTCATGCATTTTTACAACCGGATTAAAGTAATAAAACAGAATCATGCCTAAGGGCAATCGACCATTACATTTGCGTACTTGGGTAAATTACCTTGTAAACCTCTAATAAGCAATGGTTCCTTCCAACAGCGTTTGAAATGATATCGTGTTAAGAAAGCCAAACGTTTATTGTTTTTACTTTTTATATATTATTTCAGTTGATTGCAAAGCTGTTAAGTTGCATTTTTAAAGTAAAGAACGAAGGGAACAACACAATAAAATTATGTACACTGATGTATTATTTCTACTTCAATTAAATAATTGACAAACAAACATAACACACTTGTCTCTAAATATTTTTCGTATTTAAATTTTCCAACACGAAAAACAATATCTTTAAGTGAACGGAAACTTATAATTATTACGGCATATAGTAAAAGCAGAGTTGTCTGAACCATAAGTAAAATAAAAAATAAAAATGACACAGCTTATTTTTCCCTCAAGTGTTAATGATAATGTGGATAAACAATTAAAAATACATAAAGTCAATTGTGTTGATTACTCGTTATTGAAATATTGCAATGCCAATTATAAGACATCTCATTAAAAACAAAATGTATGGTGGAATACCTAATCTGGAAATACAAACTAATGATACTATTAATGCAACAACAACAATCACATCTTTTCAAGCGCAATCAGAAAACTGCTACAGCTTTGTATTAACAAACATAAATATGTTTGTGCTTATAGATTTAGATAAACTTCAAATCATTAAGCGTGCTATGAATTGAATATAATTTATATTTAAAAGTTTTGCTACTCTGTTGATAACTAGCAACAGCAAAAAGGAAGATACCATTTTTTATCATCTAATTTTATTTATATTTCATTGTTTATTTGTTTATGATCACAAGGATTGTTTGGATAACAGAGTGTGTCTAGATATACCGGTACCCTTAAAAATATTTTTATGAATTGCAATTAAGCGTAGAAATTAAACAGGCCCTAATACAGACACCATTTTTATCGGAATGCGATTATAGTTTCATTAGCAACTCGTAACGCTTTTTGGATTGAATGTGTAATGACTACTTTTAGCGACAAATTGACTTGGTCAAATACTGCATCTTAAACGGATAAATAAAATTGAAACCATTTATTTTCAATATTATCAACATTATTATTTAGTTATTAATACATAAAGCAGCAAACTCTATTAATCAAAAAGATTTGATATAACATCCGAATTCACTGCAAAAATGAGCTGAGCGATAGGTTTTACGGTTGTTGAAATTGTTCATGATGAGAATGACGATGACGACGATGATGACGATGACGACGACGAGGAGGAGAACAACGACGATAACAATGACGATGATGATGATGATGATGACACTGATGATGATGATCACGACGATGACGACCATAACGATGTTGTTGGTGATAGTGACGATAATGCTGCTGCTGTTGCTGATGACGATGCTGCTGCTGATGATGCGGTGGAGGCGGAGGAGCAGGACGAGGACGAGGACGAGGGCGACGACGACGACGACGACGACGACGACGACGACGATGATGATTGATGATGATGATGATGATGATGATGATGATGATGATGACGATGATGATGATGATGATGATGATGATGATGATGATGATGATGATGATGATGATGATGATGATGATGATGATGATGATGATGATGATGATGATGATGATGATGATGATGATGATGACGATGATGATGACGATGATGATGACGATGATGATGATGATGATGATGATGATGATGATGATGATGATGATGATGATGATGATGATGATGATGATGATGATGATGATGATGATGATGATGATGATGATGATGATGATGATGATAATTGATGATGATGATGATAATGATGAGATGATGATTATGTTGATGATGATGATTCATGATAACGTTGATAACGATTGATGTTGATGAATACACGATACTGTAAGTAGTAAATTAACTCATTAATTGTTATTATAATACACAAGCACATGCTAATGGATCTGTATCCGCAAGGCGGTCAAATGAAAACTCACTTGGATATAAATATGAAAATTGAATCAAAATATCATAATGCGGTAAGAGTGTTAAAATGTGTTCAAATCTAGCGAAATTGTTTGCAGTACTTTCTACCGAAACCAATGCTTAGCCCAGTTATTTTAAAATAATTTCAAAATACCACGATACACGTCAATTGGCTAACAAATACATTTGTAAGTTTAACCTCACTCAAAAACAGTATTTATTGAAGACAGGGCGTCAACAATGTCCGAGTTTCTTCAACGTAGCTTAAGTACCTAAAGTACCTTCCGTTTGATTATCGCAGGATCCTGGGTCCGCACCCACAGTCTTTTAAAGTGTCTGCATATAAAAAGTATAATAATTGTTGTTTGTAATAATCTTTGACAGCTCATAAAACATGTAAATCCTCAATTCGTAGAGTTTCAGTATGATTTCATTTATTTAAAAAATAAAGACGGTTAACATATTTTATTCACACATATATTAGTAGCTATACGCCATATAACATAGGACATAATGTATATTATAAATCAAGCGCTGAAGGCACTTTAGTTGTTCGCTGTTGTCGTCCTTGATTAGCTTGTTCGCATTGCATATGCTTATCATTGTGCACAGGCTAATCTTATTTGGACGTGCATTAAGCCTCGTTTTCCATGAAAGCAGCCAATATGTGCATATTTTAATGATAAACACTAGACTGGCCAATGGCGTTTACAAGCTGGTATATACATTCACTGCTAGAGCAGAATCATTTGTCGTCTGCTGCAGGACAGGCAGTGGTAATCGTTCCTAGCAGAGTGAGTTGTGGTTCTTGCCGTACTTAAGCTCTTCTAAGCACCTACTGATTTGCATTTATTACCCATTCTCTTGAAACGCCGACTAATAAAGTGCGATAAACCGCCTCTTTAAGCACTTGGCACATTACAAATAAGAAGATTCCACACCTAACCGAGAACCGACGTCTTTAATCGCGAAACTATTACCAGAAATTGAATACCGCCACAAACAACAATGAGCTCACTTCGATTTAAATATAAATACACTATATTCATTGCGTCCTAAGCAATCAAACATATCAACCGAAAAATACCAGCGAATACAGTATTATATATGACATCGATCTTATATATCGCCTCAGAACATGCGAGGAGCGCCACGATGAGTGAAGAGTGTGTGTATGAGAGTTTGTTTACAGGTCCTACTGGCCTCTTCACGAGATTTGTGTTGTAGCCCGACCTGAATGATGAATGAAATGGATGTAGTAACACTTATATGAACACGATATATCCGTACCAATATCCATGTGAGCATATACTAATAATAATTAATTTTTTAATCGCCATAAGCTTGAAAATAAACGTAAATAGATACAACAAAGACCAATTCAGAGACTTAAAATTTTAAATTACCTCCCCTGCAATAGAAAATATATATGGAGACTCGCATCTATGAAATTTCAAATCTCAATATATCTTTCTCCGAATTTTTTGTCTGTGGTAAAAATCATCTTAAATTTAGCTGTATATTCGTATGTAATTAATTAAACAAGAGTTATAAAAAGGCATCGCAAAAAATATCGCGTTTTACTTGAATAAGTTACCTCCCTTAAGCCTATCGGAATATCAAAAATACGTATATAAACAAAACGCGTTCCTTGCATAAGTGATAATAAGCGCGTGCCCATGCCACTCGTCCTCCAAATACTTACTAAATATAGTACAACGTATCTACAATCATTGCGACTAACTCATACCTCAGTAAATAAGTAACCAGGATAAATATACGTTTAGGTAATTAAGATATAAAACATACATATAAAAATTTACATGTTCCCTGTCTGCCGAACCCGATCCATGGACTATAGCCACAAGAGGTTTCTATGTACCTATGTAGCCGGATTGCGCCCTCAGAGCGCCCAACACCGACACAGATCACGCTACTCTCCGGTCAAACACAATACTACATAGGACTGCTGCCTTTGTCACCATATTATCAGAATCATTAACGTGCAAAATGGAAACTTTCAACTGTCCTTTCACTTCATACATAAGCCATTGCCGATCTTCAATGATCGCTTATTTCCGAGAGATGCATTTTATTTTTTTCAAACTTCGAATTTTGATATATCTTTAACTTATTCATTTAGATTACATTATTTTCACTATAAATATTGACTTTGATCCAATTATCATCTGAAAAATACGATTTCGCGATTTCTTCAAAGATCGAGCGAGCCTTTTTACCTGTTTACTTATATATATCTAATTTAAGGTTACACAGATGTAAAGTTGTCGTGGCCCGAGTGGGTAAGGCGATGAATAGAAATCTTTTGGGATTTTCCCGCGCAGGTTCGATTCCTGCCGACATCGCATACTTTTTGCGACGCGTTTTATTTCTTTTCTAACGTAATTTGATTTTAATATAGCACATAAGCTATGTTTATTGTTAATATGTTGAAAATTGTATGCACATCCTTCAATTTTAAAATTAAAACAACGTTATGGCTAAATTGATTAATTTACTGCTGAAAATACGAATGATGCATGTGCATTTTTTATTTTTATTCAAAAAGTAAACGTAATCTGTCTATTTTTTGGTATTTTTGCTGTATATAGTGTTTCTATAAAAACTTAGTTAAAATATAACTTAAATGATACTATTTTGAATTTTATGACACTTTGTTTTTAACCGACCAAATGTTTACTTGGCTGAAATCACTTACATTTCATGGCGCTATTCCATAGATTAAAATTTGTAAAAATAAATGTCTGTAAAAGAATACTTATTTCATCTTGTTTAAACTTTTAAACACCTTACTGCATCTGTACACACCAACTGCATGCCCATATTTGGAAATTTGAATGAATCTATGGAACTTTTTATATACCCCCAGGGGTGAAAATAAACTGGACAAAAGCCGAGCGTGAGGGTGGTTTTGAAAAAAAATCGGTTTATTTTTTTTTAAGCATGGAAAGCTACCTACAAATGTGCATGTAGTTTAGTGAAATGATGCTGATTAGGAAAATAATAATTAAATTATATTTGGATATGTGCCCATTAGAGGTGCGCAAGCTTAAAAAGGTAGAATTACCGAAATTCCCGTTCTTACACGTTGTAGCATGGATCGGGTATTGAACACGATACACGTGTGTATTAGCACCCTACTGTAGTCCCGGCGGGGTTATCAACTGCACCAATACACCGGTAAGCAACCAGGGGAATATCATATGAAAAAGAACTATCATGCATGTTTGATGTGTTAAAGTGTGTCACTAAATTTCCCTAACTGCGATGTCGGCTATAATTTCGGTATAACATGCACAGAAATTAACATATATATAATGTTATTGCCGGTATGTATTGGACATTGTGTATGTCAAATGTTCATTATTTGTATTAAATTAAGACGATGCTTATTTGCCAGAAAGGTTTATTTCAAATTCAAAACAAGCAATAATCATACATAATACCAAAATATAAAACTAACAAAAATGACAACACTCTCGCTTAACGCAACGTTCAGAAGCACGCGCACTTACAAAATTATTGCAACTAATGCAAGCTGTAATTAATATGTGACTACTTTGATAACAACCAGTATCATGCGAAAAATTGATCTATTTAATTGTGGTTCCCTCTTTGAATTATGTTGCCTTCGACTTTTAGAATAATGTGTCAGTAAGAAATGTATTGCTTGCTCTAAACCAGCATCATGCGAAAATGGATCTTATTTAATTGTAAATCCCTCTTTGAACTTAAGTTGTCAGTCGACTTTTAGAATAATGTGTCAGTAATAAATGTTTTTCTTCAGTTTCACATGTTTTTTTAAAGAAAATTTAGTGAAAGATGCAAATGTGTCTTATTTATTTTTTCTGTGTCTTCAATGTATCTTATTTATATGTGACTGCGTGCTTATTTTTTTTTCAAGAAATGAAAGATGCAAATGTGTCTTATTTAATTTTATCCATGTCTTAAATGTGGCTTATTTATATAAGATAAAATGATTATACTGCCAGTGTCATGCAAAAAAGGATCTAATTTCTTAATATCCACATTCACGCTTTGTTCTTTATTAGCACCGTCTTTAATTAGGCTATCTATTTAAAGTACAGATTACTGTGAACTTAATAATTGTGCAACGGTGATGTTGATCCATTATCGTTGTTAATTAAAATGTAGACAAACAAGTTAGCAATTAATGAAATCAGTTATTTTGGAAGTAAATCTAATTTTTCTGTACAGTAGCCAGGTGGATGTGTATTGAGCGGATATAGATAGGGATCACCACAACAAGTTTCTAATACACAGTATAGACTTCCCCTATTATTATTAATTACCTGATTGGAATAAATAAAGTGTTAAAGATCATTTCATGTGAAAAGCAGGATTTCTGACATAATTTCAATCGTTTTGCTTTTATACACAATTTCATGGAACAATGAATATATTGGCGCGATGGAACACAATTATAAATCAAGCTGACAGTATAGTATCATTTTTTAATTATGTGTAATTTAATTCGCATCTCTCCCTTAACTCGTTCAATGACACGTGAACTTATATCAATTATAAAACATCACGTGCATCATTAAAATATTTTTTTTAATTATGAAAACATATATGTTCTCTGGTTTTGTTTGTTTTTTCTCTCAACCAGAGAGGACATTATAAAACATTGTTATATATAAAGCGCTTACTTTTCTACTTACATAAAGAATATATCGATTTTTTTTGTTAAGTGTACGTGCTTGACATATTATAAAAAGGCAGTGTTTATTTTTGTATATAAAATCGAAAATTGACATTAATTTGATGCAATCCACATTGTTTAGCGGCCAAGCGCAGTATTCCGCTCTCGGCGGCCGATGGTGTATTGCAATATATACAATGAAAAGCTGGGGTTCTGACATAATTTCAATCGTTTTGTTGACGCGGAAGTGGCTTTTTGGTGGCCAAAAATACTATTGTTCCTTTATTTAAACCTAAATCAGTATTTTACACTTGAAGGTTTGTACAGCGGGGATTCGGTACCGGCGGGGGTTTATGTGCTTGTT